>NW_024044829.1:2462009-2736292 GCF_015852505.1 Tachyglossus aculeatus
AGCGAGAGTAGAAGACCCTTTCTAGGAGTTTGTAAAGGAAGGGTAGGAGAGAGTTAGGACAATAACTCGAATGGGTGGGGGGTCAAGAGAAAGTTTTTATGGTGGAAACATGGGCATGTTTGAAGGCGGAGGGGAAGAAGCCGTTGGAGAGTGAGCGGTTGAACATGGAAGTTCAGGAGTGGAGAAAAGATCCGGTGTGAGCTTTAATAAGATGAGAGGTAATGGTTCCAAAGCACTGGTGTAAGGGGTGGCACTTGAGAGGAGGGAGGATATTTCCTTTGAAGATACTGCTGGGGAGGATGGGAAAGTGGTGGGGGGGAGTCGAGAACGGGGGGAATGGAGAAGGGGTAGGGGTGACTTTGGGGAGCTCAGACCTGATAGTGGTAGTTTTCCTAATGAAGTAGGAGGCCAGATCGTTGGGGATGAGGGATGGAGGAGGGGGAGAAACGGTGGCCTGAGGAGGGAGTTAAATGTCCGGAACTGCTGACGGGGGTGATGGACATGGGTGTCAATAACGGAATAAAAATCGTTTTGCCTGGTACAGGAGAGGGCAGAGTTAAGGCAGGAAAGGATAAAATTAAAGTGAACAAGATTGGCTTGGTTTTTACATTTCTGACAGCAGCATTCAGCTGCTCGAACATAAGAGCGAAGGAAGCGGCCAGAGGCATTGTTCAATAAATACGATTGAATGAATGAATGAATGAATGAATCATCCACGCCTGTGGATTAGTGGTGCGAGAGCAGCGACGGGAAAGGGGAGAAAGCGAGTTGAGTAGAGTAGAGAGGGTGGATTGGAGAGCAGTAATCTGGTCATCAAGAGTGGGTAGAAGACAGGGAGGCAAGGTGAGGTGTGAAGCGCTGAGAGAGATGGATGGGGTCAAGAGAGCTGAGGTTGCTGTGGGGGAGTAATATAGATTTACAGGTGGTAGGAGTGTGAGAGAGGAGGCAGGTGAGAAAGTCATGGTCAGAGAGAGGAATTTCAGATTTGGTGAGGGTGGAGATAGTGCAACGGTAGGAGATGATGAGATGGAGGGTGTGACCAAGTTTGTGAGTGGGCGAGCTGGGGTGGCATAGGAGGTTGGCAGAGTCAAGGAGTGATAGAAGGCGGGCGGCAGAGGAGTCAGCGGGTACATCCATGTGGTTGTTGAAGTCTCTGAGGATCAGAGTGGGCATGGAAAAAGAGAGAAGGGAAGTTAAGTGATTTGTCCAAGGTCTCACAGTTGTCACGTGGCAGAGCCGGGATTAAAACCCAGGTCCTGTGACTCACAGGCCCGGGCTCTTTCCACTAGGTAACGCTGCTTCACTAGATTGGTGTGCTTTGCTCAGAGTCAATCCAAGGAGAGAGAAACCAAAGGATCAAGGCATTATTAGGAACTTTCTATCCTGGGTGAACGTACTCCCACCTAGGACCCTCCACATTGCAGCCTTCACGTCCCGATTCATCAGGATGTAGATGAGGGGGTTCAGGGCGGGGGGCACCATGGTGTAGAACACAGACAGCAGCAGGTCAAGAGCTGAGGAGAATTCTGAGGGTGGGTGTAAGGTGAGGCAGCTGAGGTGAAAAACATGGTCGTAACAGTGAGGCCAGGCAAGCAGGTGGAGAAGGCTTTGGCCCGGCCTTCGGAGGCCGGCATCCTCAGAACGGTCCGGAAGATGCGCAAGTACGAGACCATGATGGAGACGAAGCAGACGCCCAAAATGTCCCCGGTGACTACGATCATATCGATTAAGAGATGCGTTTCGGAGCAGGTGAGTCGGACCACGGAGGCGATATCACACTACAACTGTCGGATCAGGAGGGACCCGTAGAATGGTAGGGAGAACATCGCTACTCTCCCCAGGTATCTCTGCTCGCTCCTCTCTGTTCGCTCTGTTCGCTCTGTTCGCTCCTCTCCCCAGGTATCTCTGCTCCCTGACCCCGCTTAACAGGCCCACCTTACTCCAGCACATAATAGTTTGTATCTGCTCTCTGTGACATCATTATCTGCCAATTTTATTATTGCCATAGCATGTTAATTGTTTAACTACCCCCTGTGATGCCATCACCTACTTATATCATTGCTACTGTTTTATTGCTTCTGCATCTCAATTGTTAACCTCCCGCTGTACTGTCACTCGCCCGGCTGACCTCACCATGAACTTTCAATTCCCTTGCTCCCAACTGCCATTCCCATTCCTCACTTTCCCCTTCCCCTCCCCCACCCAGCTTTTTCCCTCCCTCTCACCCACCAACACCACTTCCCCTAACGCCCTACCAAGGATCCCTCTGTGCCAGCGCCAGTCCTCCTCTCCTCCCTCCCGGCCCCCTCCCTCCCCTTCTCCCCGCCCCCACCCTATCCAAGTTCTCCTTTCCCATCGCCACCCCCCTTCCCACTCTCCCCGCCCAGGCCCCCGCCAACTCATCCCAATCCAAACCCTCCCCACCCCTCGCACCCTTCCCCATCCCTCCCCACCCTCGACAGCTGCTGCCAAGTGTGGCCTCTGGAACCCCCGCTCCGTTTTAAGTAAGATCCCTTTCATCCTGGACCTATTCCTTTCCAGCTTTCTACTCCTCCTCGCCCTAACTGAAACATGGTTGTCCCCGGACGACACGGTCTCTTCTGCTGCTCTCTCCAGTGGAGGCCTCTTCTTCTCCCACTCCCCCAGACTCACCGGAAAAGAAGGAGGTGTCGGTTTCCTTCTCAACCCCCAATGTCGCTTTCGCATTATCCCTCCTCCCCCTTCCCTTTCCTTCCCTTCCTTTGAAGCCCACATTATTCGCCTCTACCAAAACCTCCAGATTCTTGTAGCCGTCATCTACCGCCCTCCCGGCCCCACTTCCAACTTCTTTAACGAATTTGAGCCCTTCCTCACCTTCCTTTTCTCCTTCTCCATGCCCACTCTAATCATCGGAGACTTCAATATCCACATGGATATCCCTGACGACTCCTCTGCCGCCCGCCTTCTATCTCTCCTTGACGCTGCTAACCTCTTCCTCCACCCCACCTCACCCACTCACCAACTTGGTCATACCCTCGACCTCATCATCTCCTATCGCTGCACTGTGTCCACCCTCACAAACTCTGAAATCCCTCTCTATGATCATAATCTTCTCACCCGCCTCCTCACTCACACTCCTTTCCCCTGTAAATCCGTATTACTCCCTCACAGAGATCTCCGCTCTCTGGACCCCACCCATCTTTCGGAGCGCCTCACACCCCACCTCGCCGCCCTCTCCTCTCTACCCAGTCTTGATGATCAGATTACTGCTCTCAACTCTACCCTTTCTACTCAGTTGGACTCACTCGCTCCCCTTTCCCTTCGCCGCTCTCGCACCACTAACCCACAGCCCTGGATCACTGCCACTGTCCGCCTCCTTCGCTCTTATGCTTGAGCTGCTGAACGCTGCTGGCGAAAGTCTAAACACCATGCCAACCTCGTTCACTTCAAGTTTAGCCTTAACTCAGCCCTCTCTTCTGCCAGACAAAACTATTTCTCCTCCCTTATTTACACCCATGCCCATCACCCCGGCCAGCTCTTCCGTACATTCAACTCCCTTCTCAGGCCCCCGGTTCCTCCCCATCCTCCTTCTCTCACCCCCAACGATCTGGCCTCCTATTTCATTAACAAAATTAAATCCATCAGGTCCGACCTCCCCAAAGTCACTTCCCCCCTTTCTCCAACCCCCGGGCTCTCAACACTCTCTGCTACTCTCCCATGCTTCCCAGCAGTATCCTCAGAGGAGCTCTCCTCCCTCCTCTCAAGTGCTACTCCGGCCACCTGTGCTTCTGAACCCATTCCCTCTCATCTCATGAAATCTCTCGCTCCATCCCTTCTCCCCTCCTTAACTTCCATCTTCAACTGCTCACTCTCCACTGGTTCCTTCCCCTCTGCCTTCAAACATGCCCATGTCTCTCCCATCCTACAAAAACCCTCTCTTGACCCCACCTCACCTTCTAGTTATTGCCCCATATCCCTCCTACTATTCCCTTCCAAACTCCTTGAACGAGTTGTCTACACGCGCTGCCTAGAATTGCTCAACAACAACTCTCTCCTCGACCCCCTCCAGTCTGGCTTCCGTCCTCTAAATTCCACGGAAACTGCCCTCTCAAAGGCCACCAATGACCTCCTGCTTGCCAAATCCAACGGCTCCTACTCTGTCCTAATCCTCCTCGACCTCTCAGCTGCCTTTGACACTGTGGACCACCCCCTTCTCCTCAACACGCTATCTGACATTGGCTTCACAGACTCCGTCCTCTCCTGGTTCTCCTCTTATCTCTCCGGTCGTTCTTTCTCAGTCTCTTTTGCAGGCTCCTCCTCCCCCTCCCAGCCTCTCACTGTGGGGGTTCCCCAAGGTTCAGTGCTTGGTCCCCTTCTGTTCTCCATCTACACGCACTCCCTTGGTGACCTCATTCGCTCCCACGGCTTCAACTATCATCTCTACGCTGATGACACCCAGATCTACATCTCTGCTCCTGCTCTCGCCCCCTCTCTCCAGGCTTGCATCTCCTCCTGCCTTCAGAACATCTCCATCTGGATGTATGCCCGCCACCTAAAGCTCAACATGTCGAAGACTGAACTCCTTGTCTTCCCTCCCAAACCTTGCCCTCTCCCTGACTTTCCCATCTCTGTTGACGGCATTACCATCCTTCCCGTCTCACAAGCCCGCAACCTTGGTGTCATCCTCGACTCCGCTCTCTCATTCACCCCTCACATCTAAGCCGTCACCAAAACCTGCCGGTCTCAGCTCCGCAACATTGCCAAGATCCGCCCTTTCCTCTCCATCCATACCGCGACCCTGCTCATTCAAGCTCTCATCCTATCCCGTCTGGACTACTGCATCAGCCTTCTCTCTGATATCCCATCCTCGTGTCTCTCTCCACTTCAATCCATACTTCATGCTGCTGCCCGGATTATTTTTGTCCAGAAACGCTCTGGGCATATTACTCCCCTCCTCAAAAATCTCCAGTGGCTACCAATCAATCTGCGCATCAGGCAGAAACTCCTCACCCTGGGCTTCAAGGCTCTCCATCACCTGGCCCCCTCCTACCTCACCTCCCTTCTCTCCTTCTACAGCCCAGCCCGCACCCTCCGCTCCTCCGCCACTAATCTCCTCACCGTACCTCGTTCTCGCCTGTCCCGCCATCGACCCCCGGCCCACGTCATCCCCCGGGCCTGGAATGCCCTCCCTCTGCCCATCCGCCAAGCTAGCTCTCTTCCTCCCTTCAAGGCCCTGCTGAGAGCTCACCTCCTCCAGGAGGCCTTCCCATACTGAGCCCCTTCCTTCCTCTCCCCCTCGTCCCCCTCTCCATCCCCTCCATCTTGCCTCCTTCCCTTCCCCACAGCACCTGTTTATATATATATATATGTGTGTACATATTTATTACCCTATTTATTTATTCTACTTGTATATATCTATTCTATTTATTTTATTTTGTTAGTATGTTTGGTTTTGTTCTCTGTCTCCCCCTTTTAGACTGTGAGCCCGCTGTTGGGTAGGGACTGTCTCTATATGTTGCCAATTTGTACTTCCCAAGCGCTTAGTACAGTGCTCTGCACATAGTAAGCGCTCAATAAATGCGATTGATGATGATGATGATCCCAAAAGATGACATCACTGCAAACAGCCCCCCGCCGAGCCATGAGGCGGCCGCCATCTTCCCACAGGCCTCTCGGTCCATGATGACCTCGTAGTGCAGGGGGAGCAAGATGGTGGCATAGCGGTCATAAGACTTCCTCCTGAGGAGGAACACCTCTGAACCACCAAACAGAATCACCGAGAAGACCTGGGTGGCACAGCCCAAGAAGGAAATGGGTCTATGGTTGGTCAGGGTGCTGTGGATGGATATGGAGACGGTGAGACAGGTGAGGCCGAGTCGAGGATGGACGGCATGGGAGAGAGTCGAGGGCAGAAACTCCAGTTTAATGCATAGAAGAAGGCAATGTTAAACAACTTCTTTATGTTTTCCAAGAAAACTCTATGGATACACATACCAGAATGACTATTTGTAGTTTATCCATAAAGCCTCCTTCCACGGAGTGAAAACCTGAGTCCCCGCCTGTCTTTGATCCACATTTTGATCATTCGTGCGATCAATTATTTGATCATCATTTCGACTGAAAAAATGAATGAATGAATCATCCTGGCTTCGCCATGAGGATATTCAAGCTACTCTCAACCCCACAGAACTTCATATTTGTAAATTATGAATTGTATATCATAAATTACCTATGTAGATGAATGCCTCTCTCCCTCTCTATACCTTTCTCTTCTTATGGGTAGGGAAGGTGTCTACCAACTCTGCAATGAAAATAATAATAATAATGGTAATAATGGTATTTGTTAAGCACTTACTATGTGCCAAGTACTGTACTAACAGCTGGGGTGGATATAAGCAAATTGGATCGGATGCAGTTCCTGTCCCAGGCTGGACTCACAGTCTCGATCCCCATTTTACTTAGGAGGTAACTGAGGTATAGAGAAGGGAAGTGGCTTGCCCAAGGTTACACAGCAGAAAGATGGCAGAGCCGGGATTAGAACCCATAACCCCAGGCCAATGATCTATGCCATGCTGCTTCTACAGCATACTGTACTCTTTCAAGGGCTCAGTACAGTGCTCTGCACACAGTAAGCACTCAATAAATACCATTGATAGTGATGATTGATGACTCAGGGCCTTAGGTGGAGCAAGCCGATATGATTTCTTTTTACCACTACCATCTCCTTATATGATATCTCCTCAGAGGCTACTTTTCTGTCATATGGAATACTTTTTATGATCAAGGGTCTCTTTTTGATTCCCTCCTTATGATCTAGGATCCCCCTTAAAGAACTCTTTCCTCTCTGTCTGTGTTTTTTATCCTTTTATTCACTGAAGAAAATAATAATAATAACAATAAAATTGTGGTATTTGTTAAGCACTTACTATGTGCCATGCACTGTATAAGATACAAGCTAATCAGGCTGGACACAGCCTCTGTCTCACATGGGGCTCACAGTCTTCATCCCCATTTTACAGATGAGGAATCTGAACCACAAAGATGTGACTTGACCAAGTTCACAGACCAGGCAAGTGGTGGAGAGAGGATTAGGACCCAGGTCCTGTGAATTCCAGGCCCGGGTTTTTTCTGCTAGGATATTCTACTTCTCTGTTTGGTGAGCACTACCAGAACACTGTTCTTAGCTCAAAGAGAAAACTCCAGGCTTGTTAAACAGGATCTTTATCTCAAAGGGCTTGCAATCTTCGGTAGGAGGAGGACATTCAAGTGAATTACAGACAGGAAGCAACAGAGTGTAAGGATTTGGACATAATCTCTATGGGGCTGGGGTCGGGTAAATATCCAAGTAGTTGGAGGTAAAGACCTAAGGGTCCAGGCAACCTAGAAGGGACGGTGAATGAATAGGGTAGGTGGAGGCAGGGGAAACCCACTTAGCCCAACCACGCCAAGTACTACATAGCTATGCTCCCAAGCACTGGGGATCAATTCTGGGAGAGCAGCTGGATTCTCGAGAGACGGAGGCTAGCCACTTAATGTTAAAATGTTGCACAGAAAATCATTTGGGACCATATTAACCAATCAATCAGTGGTATTTGAGTGCTTACTGTGTGCAGAACGCTGTACTAAGTGCAACAATAGAACAGAGACGGTCGACACGTTCTCTGACCACAGTGAGTTTACAGACTAGTGGGGGAGACAGAAATGAATATAAATAAATAACTTATGAATGTGCTGTGGGGCTGAGGATGGGGCAAATACAGGGAACAAAGTCAAGTGCAAGAGTGGCACGGAAAGGAGTGGGAGACGAAGAAATGAGGGCTTTGTCAGGGAAGACCTCTTGGAGGAGCTTTGCCTTCAGTAAGACTGTGAAGGTGATGAGAGTGAAAATGGAATGTCCGTTTATGGTACTGGATAAATAGCAGTATCCTCTAGACTGTGAGCCCGTTGTTGGGTATATGTTGCCAATTTGTACTTCCCAAACGCGCTTAGTGCAGTGCTCTGCACACAGTAAGCACTCAATGAATACGATTGAATATATGAATAACAATTTAGTCATGGAAGCATTTGGAGTCTGGGTAGCAAAGAGTGGTCAAGACTGTAAGCTTCCTGTGGGAGGGGAACGTCGCTGCCAATTCTGTTGTGTTGGACTCCAAAACACTTAGTATAAAGTGCTTCTCAGAGCATGTGATCAACGAATACCACTGAATGTCCTTGCTCTCTCTCCCTCCCTTCAGGCTCATGTCTCCCCCTGCCTTCAGGACATCTCCATCTGAGTGTCTGCACGCCATATAAAACTCAATATGTCCAAGACTGAACTCCTCATCTTTCCTCCCAAACCCTGTCCTCTCCCTGACTTTCCCATCACTGAAGAAGGCACTACCATCCTTCCCTTCTCACAAGCCCGCAACCTTGGTATCATCCTCGACTCTGCTCTCCCGTTCACCCCACACATCCAATCCTTCACCCAAACCTGCTGGTCTTACCTCCGCAACATCACCAAGATCCGCCCATTCCTCTCCATCCAAACCGCTACCTTGCTGGCTCAGTCTCTCCTCCTATCCCGACTGGATTACTGCATCAGCCTCCAATCCAATCTCCCATCCTCCTAATTCTCCCCACTTCAGTCTATACTTCAACTCTGCTGCCCGAATTATCTTTGTACAGTCCCCTCCTCAAAAATCTCCAGTGGCTGCCTGTCAACCTACGAATCAAGCAAAAACTCCTCACTCTTGGCTTCAAGGCTTTCCATCACCTCGCCCCTCCTACCTCACCTCCTTTCTGTCCTTCTACAGCCCGGCCCGCACCCTCTGCTCCTCTGCTGCTAACTTCCTCTCTGTACCTCGTTCTCACCTGTCCCGCGGTCGACCACCAGCCCACATCCTTCCCCTGGCCTGGAATGCCCTCCCTCTACACATCTGTCAAGCTAGCTCTCTTCCTCCCTTCAAAGCCCTATTGAGAGCTCACCTCCTCCAGGAGGCCTTCCCAGGCTGAGCCCCTTTTATCCTCTCCTCGTTTCCATCCCCTCTGCCATACCTCCTTCCCCTCCCCACAGCACCTGCATATATATATTTGTCCAAATTTATTACTCTATTTATTTTACTTGTATATATTTGCTATTCTATTTATTTTGTTAATGATGAGTATATAGCTTTAATTCTATTTGTTCTGACGATTTTGACATCTGTCTACATGTTTTGTTTTGTTGCCTGTCTCCCCCTTCTAGACTGTGAGCCCCATTGTTGGTTAGGGACCATCTCTATATGTTGCCGACTTGTACTTCCCAAGTGCTTAGTACAGTGCTCTGCACACAGTAAGCACTCAATAAATGCGATTGAATGAATGAATACATAATTGATTTATTTGTATCAATGTCTGTCCTCCTCTAGACTGAAAACTCGTTGTTGGCAGGACATGGGACTGTTTAGTGTTAAACTGTACTCTCACCAGCACTCACCAGTGCAGTGCTGTGGACACAGCAAGCACTCAATTAATACAATTGACCGAATAATTGACTGACCACTTTAAGAGGTAAGAGTAAGAAAATGACGGAAATCACATCTTGGTGAGAGTTCGGCCCTCTCCTGCTTGTCATGACACTGTGAGCCCCATATGGGACAGGGTCTGTGTCCAACTCAGTTTGCTCCTATCCATCTCAGCGCTTAGTACAGTACCTAACACGTTGTAAGTACTTAACAAATACCATAGTTATTATTATTAATGGCTCTGCAGGTCACATCGCCCGTTCTGGTCCACCCTCCTCTCAGCATCTCCCAGAGTCCTTTGCTCTGAGAACTGGGGACCAGAGTAAGTCAACAGCCGACCAAGAAACCGAGGAAATCCTAGAGTGGAATCCCATAATCCCACCTCCTAATTGCCCCCTGAAGCACGTTTGGAAGCAACAGAGCAGCGTGGCTCAGTAGAAAGACGCCTGGGAGTCAGAGTTCATGTATTCTAATCCCGGGTCTGCTGCTTGTCAGTTGTGTGACTTTGGGCAAGTCACTTAACCTCTCTGTGCCTCAGTTACCTCATCTGTAAAATGGGGATTAAGACTGTGAGCCCCATGTGGTACAACCTGATTACCTTGTATCCCCCCAGCGCTTGGAACAGTGCTCGGTGCATAATAAGTGCTAAACAAATGTTGTTATTATTATTATTATTATTATTATTATTATTATTATTATTATTTTTATTATTATTATTATCCCCAGTAGGGGCATCCCCAAGCCTTGCCTCTGTACTCCGGAAAATTCTCATCCATGACAAACACAACAGTCCGTTACTTAAGCATGAGTGAGAAGCCATTTCCCTGACAGATGGGCTCTGTGGTCGATTCCAGAGGAAGCTGAGTCTCTGATTTATTTTCTGTTATTCTCCCGCGGCAGGAGCACCTATCTCAAATAGCCACCACTGAGGAACGCACCTAATTAGCTGCTTTTTTGTTGTTTTTTAATGATATTTGTGAAGGGCTTACTATGCGCCAGGCACTGCACTAAGCGCTGGGGTATATGCAAGATAATCAGGTTGGGCACAGTCCCTATTGCACATGCAACTCACAGAGGGGGGACAGTAATTAAATCCCCATTTTAGAGAAGAAGAAGAAACAGTTTCATATAGAAGTAAATTGATTTGTCCAAGGTCACAGAGCAGGCAAGAGGCCGAGCTGGAATTGGAACCCAGTCCTCTGACTCCCAGGGCCAGGGTCTTCACACTAGGCCACTCTAGGAATGATAATTACTCCCTATCCCTAGGTCACAGGGATGTTGTAAGGTCAAAGATGGGATGAACAACTTGAAAAGGCTTTGGAAAATAAAAATGCTGTGTAATACCCATAATAACTACTATACACTATATACAATAATGTAATAATGACTGCTATGCAAAAATGAAATTTATGAAACACTTACTAGGGGCTACGTGCTGAAGTAGATGCAAGATAAAAATGCAATCTTAGAAAAAGGAATGGGGGTGGTCTAATATTTTTTTTGTGTGTGTAGTACTTGAAAAGTGCTTACTACGTGCCAGGAATTGTACTAAGCGCTGGGGTAGGTTCAGGTTAATCAGTTACGACATAGTCCCTGTCCCAAGTGGGGCTCACAGTCTTGATGCTAATTTTAAAGATGAGGGAACTGAGGCACAAAGAATTGAAGTAACCTGCCCAAAGTGACACATCAGGTAAGTGAAAGAGTTAGGATTGGGGTTAGAACCCTAATCCTCTGATTCCCAAACCCAAGATCTTTCCACCGGGCCACCCTGTAATCAATCAATAGCATTTATCATGGACAGAGTATTGTGTGTGTGGTAGAACACGAAAGGGCTAGAAGATACGAAACCCCCTCCTCGTCACCCCACTCACACACCTCGGGGAGTTAGAGCCAAGTGAGTAATTACAAGAAGCACCTTGGCTCAGTGGAAAGAGCATGAGCTTTGGAGTCGGGGGTCATGGGTTCAAATCCTGGCTCTTCCAGTTGTCAGCTGTGTGACTTTGGGTAAGTCAGTTAACTTCTCTGGGCCTCAGTTAGAATCCCTAATTCTGTTAGCCTCCCGTGGGACAACGTGATCACCTTGTAACCTCCCCAGCGCTTAGAACAGTGCCTTGCACATAGTAAGCCCTTAATAAATGCTGTCATTATTATTGTTATTATTACCTCTGTAGCTCCATTTTCCACAGTGCTGTTCACCCAGTAAGTTCTCAATATACACCATAAATTGATCGGTTAATCACATGATTTGGGATATGTAGCAAGAATCATAAAGACCCGGGTTCTAATGCTAGCTCCACCACTTGTCTGCGGTCTGACTTCGGCCAGGTCACTTAACTTCTCTGGACCTCAGTTACCCCACCTGTAAAATAGGGAGATTAAGAGTGTAAGCTCCATGTGGAACAGGGACTGTGTTCAAACTGATTAGCTTGTATCTGGCCCAGCTCTTAGTTCAGTGCCTGCCACAGAGTAAGCATTTAACAAATGCCATGAGAAGGATGACTATCTGTATGAAATCTGTTGGTGTTAAGAAAATAATCATGTTCATTGACTTACCCAATTTTAATATTGTTGTTTGTATTATAATTCGATATAATTATTACAATTTTGATATTTGTTAAGCACTTTTTATATGTCAAGCACTGTACTACGTGCTGGAATAGGAGCAAGATAATCAGGTCAGACACAGTCCCTGACCTACATGGGACTCAACAGTTTAAAGGGAAGGGAGAGAAGGTATTTGGGGACTTTTTTAAGGTATTCGTTTGCTAAGCACTTACTATGTGCCAATCCCCATTTCACAGATGAGAAAACGTGACAGCTAGAGTCATGGTCATGTGGAGAGAGGTTGAAGGGCTTAACATAAGATGTCTCATACTGGAAAAAAGACAAGACATGAAGTCACGAAACGTGGCCTCTAATCTAGGCTCTGCTAGCTCTGTGTGACCTCGGGCAAGTCACTTAACTTCTCTAGGCCTCGGTTTCTTCACCTGTAAAATGGGGATAAAAGCAGATAAAAGCCCTGCTCTCCCTCCCTCTTCTGAACCCAATGTGGGATGGGAACTATGTCTGACCTGTCTTATATTTTTTAATGGTATTTGTTAAATGCTTACCATATGCCAGGCACTGTTCTAAGCACTGGGGCACATAGAAGGTAATCAGGTTGAACAATATCCATGTACTGCATGGGGCTTATTTTACAGATGAGGCAACTGAAGTTCAGAGAAGTGAAGTGATTTACCCAAGGTCACACAGCAGACAAGTGAAGGAACCAGGTTTAGAAACCAAGTCCTTCTGACTCCCAGGCTGCTTGGCAAATAGTGAATGTTTAACAAATACCATAATTATTCTTACTATAAAGGTAATCTGGAGCCATATCTTTGCCAGACTTCATAAGCTTCTATCTTCTCCAGTGCTCAGTACAGTTCTTAGCACATAGTAAGTGCTTAATAAATGCCATAATTATTATATCATCATCAACATCAATGACATTTATTGAGCACTTGCTGTGGGTGTAGCACTGTACTAGGCGCCTGGGAGAGTACAATATAACGGAGGTGGTAGACACATTCCCTGCACACGACAAGCGTACAGTCTAGAGGGGAAGACAGACATGAATATAAATAAATAAATAATACATAATTTATAAATGTGTATGTAAGAGTTAAGGTTTGCTCAGAGGTCATAGATCCGAGGGCTTAGACAGTGAAGAAGGTAGAGGAAGGTGGGGAAAAGAGGGCTTAATCAGGGAAGGACTCTTGGAGGAGATGTGCCTTCAGTAAGGCATTGAAGATGAGGAGAGTGGGGGTCTGGAAGGGGAGGGAGTTCCAGGTGAGGAAGAAGATGTGGGAAAGGGGTCAGCGGCAAGATAGATGAGATGATAAATGAAAGAAGAAGAAAGGGAGAAGGGAGAAAAAGGAGAAGCAGAAGGAGAAGGAGAAGGGAGAAGGAGAAGGGGGAAGGGAGCTAAGTCTTAAACATGTTGAGTTTAAGGTGGTGGGCAGATATCCAGGTGGAGATGTCATGAAGGCAGGAGGAAATACGAGCCTGGAGGGAGGGAGAGAGAACAGGGGAGGAGATACGGATTTGGGTATCATCCACATAGAGATGATACCTGAAGCCATGGGAGTGATTGAGTTCACCAAGGGAGTGAGTATAGATCGGTTCGAGCAGGACAAATCCTTTCACGGTTGTTAGGTTTTCCATGATGGAGTCCTGCTGGCACTGAGTGAAAAATCGTGAAAGATTTGAGAATGAAAGTGGGAGAAGAATAAGTCAGTGGAGTAACAAAATTCTCATCTCTTCACTGGCCAGAGAGGTTGGTCAGTCAGGCAGTCAATCATATTTGTTGGGCACTTACTGTTTGCAGAGCACTGCACTAAGCACTTGAGAATGTACAATATAACAATAAACAGACACAATCTCTGCCCACAAAGAGCTTGCAGTATAGAGGGAGTGACAGATATAAGTGAATTACAGATATGGACATAAGTGCTGTGGGGCTGGGGGGGCGGGGATGAATACAGGGAGCAAGTCAGGACGACACAGAAGGGAATGAGAGATAAGGGAAGGAGGGCTTAGTCAGGCAAGGCCGCTTGGAAGAGATGTGTCTTCAATACGTCTTTGAAGGCGGAGAGAGTAATTTTCCGTAGGATACGAAAAGGGAGGGCATTCCAGGCCAGAGACAGGATTTGGGGGAAAGGTCGTTGCCGAAATACATGAGGTTGAGGTAGAGTGAGAAGGTTAGCACTAAAGCAGTGAAGTGCAACATCACCTTCATTCCCTCACTCGGCTCCCTGACCCTAAGAAGCTGGGATCATCTTCACCTCACAATCAATGTAGAAGCAGCGTGGTCTATTGGTAAGAGCCCAGCCTGGGGAGTCAGAGGACCTGGTTCTAATCCCAGCTCTGCCACTTGTCTGCTGTGTGACCTTGGGCAAGTTACTTCACTTATCCATGCCTCAAGTACCTCATCTGTAAAGTGGGGATGAAGACTGTAAGTCCCATGTGGGACATGAACTATGTCCAAATCGATTATCTCGTATCTACCTCAGTGCTGGCTTCAAAGCTCTCCATCACTTCGCCCCCTCCTACCTCACCTTCCTTCTCTCCTTCTACAGCCCAGCCTGCACACTCTACTCCTCTGTTGCTAGCCTCCTCACTGTGCCTCGTTCTCATCTGTCCCACCGTCGACCCCTGGCCCACGTATTACCTCTGGCCTGGAATGCCCTCCCTCCTCACATCTGCCAAACTACACACTTCCCCGCTTCAAAGCCCTACTGAAAGCTCACCTTTTCCAGGAGGCCTTCCCAAATTGAGCCCCCCTTTTCCTCTGCTCCCCCTCCCCTACCCATTGCCCCGACTCCTCCCTCTGCTCTAACACCCTCCCCACCTCACATCACTTGTGTATATATGTACATATTTATTATTCTATTCATTTTATTAATATGTACATATCTATAATTCTATTTATTTACATTGATGCCTATCTACTTGTTTTGTTTTGTTTTGTTGTATGTCTCCCCAGTTCTAGACTGTGAGCCTGTTGTTGAGTAGGGATTGTCTCCATTTGTTGCGGATTTGTACTTTCCAAGTGCTTAGTACAGTGCTCTGCACACAGTAAGCACTCAATAATTACGATTGAATTAATGAATGAATACAGTGCATGGCACATAAGTGCTTAACAAATACCGTTAAAAAACCTCCTTTCTGTCTTTTACTACACTCCTTCAATCTGTCACTAAATCCTACCAGGTTTTCCTCCACAACATCTCCCGGATCTGCCCCCATTTTCTCCATACTCAACGCCACCATGCTAATTTAAATTCTCGTCATTTTCCCATTAGTCTACCACATCATCGTTTATTCTGACACAGAAAGTGCTCATCCTATTAAAGTGTAAGCTTCTTGAGGGTAAGGACCATTCATTCATTCATCCAATCATATTTATTGAGTGCTTACTGTGTTCAGAGTGCTGTACTAAGTGCTTGGAAAGTACAGTTCAGCAATAGAGATAATCCCTGCCCACACCGGTTTTACAGTCTAGAAGGGGGGAGACAGACATCAATATAGTAAAAAGGCATCAATAGCATCAATATAAACAAATAGAATTATAGATCTATACAAATCAAAACAAGTAAACAGGTATTAATGTAAATAAATGGAATTTTAGATATGTACATATGTGCACAAGTGCTGTGGGGCGGGAGGAGGGGTAGAGCAACGGGAGCGTGGTGAGGCAATGGGGAGAGGAGGGGAGCTGAAGAAAAGCGGGTCCAGATCTTCTACCTCAATTATACCCTCCCAAGTGCTTACTACGGCCTAGCAGCAAGAGCACGGACTTGGGAATCAGATGTCGTTGGTTCTAATCCCAACTCTGTCACTTGTCTGCTGCGTGACCTTCAGCAAGTCACTTTACTTCACTGTGTCTCAGTTACCTCATCTGTAAAATGCTATTGATGCCTGTCTGCTTGTTTTCTTTTGTTGCCTGCCTCCCCCTTCTAGACTGTGATCCCGTTGTTGGGTAAGGATTGTCTCTATCTGTTGCCAAATTGTACTTTCCAAGAGCTTAGTACAGTGCTCTGCACACAGAAAGCTCTCAATAAATGTGACTGACTGAATGAAATGAATGAATAAAATGGAGATTGAGACTGTGAGCCCCATGTGGGACAGGGACCGTGTTCAACCTGATTGCCTTGTATCTACCCTAGCGCTTAGATCAGTGCTTGGCACATAGAGAAGCAGTGTGGCTTAGTGGAAAGAGTCCGGGCTTGGGAGTCAGAGGTCATGGGTTCTATTCTTGCCTCCGCCACTTGTCAGCTCTGTGACTTTGGGCAAGTCACTTAACTTCTCTGGGCCTCAGTTACCTCATCTGTTAAATGAGGATTAAGACAGTGCGCTCCATGTGGGACAACATGAATATCTTGTATCCCCCCAGCGCTTAGAGCAGTGCTTGGCACATACTATGCGCTTAACAAATGCCTTGATTATTATTATTGTTATTATTGTCATTATTATTAAAGGAACCGCTAAACAAACACTGTAACTAGTTGTAGTAGTAGTAGCACAATCCTCTGTATGTAGTAGGTGATTACTTGACCCTGAGTCTTGTTTCTGTTTACTCTCCCGCGCATTTATTGCAGTGCTCAAAAGGCATTCAATAACCACTATTGGTAATTGATTGATTGATTAATGGATTGATCGATCCCAAGAAGCCCTGTCCAGGAGAACCAGGGCATGGGTAAAGCATACCGAGGCTACAGCACTGAACTTATTGTAGATTCCAAGTGAATATTGCCTACTCCAGTGAGAATGACAATTATGGTATTTGTTAAGCACTTACTATTTGCCGAGCAATGTTCTAAGAGCTGGAAGCAGCGTAGCCTGATGGATAGAGTACAGGCTTGGGAGTCAGAAGGACCTGGGTTCGAATCCCGGCTCCACCCCTTGTCTGCCGTGTGAGCCCCTCTAGACTGTAATCTCGTTGTGGGCGCGGAATATATCTGCCAACTCCATTATACTCTACTATCCCAAGAGTTTGGCACAGTGCTCTGCACACAGGAAGTGCTCAATAAATGCGATTTATTGACTTATTGGTATAGCCGAAGAGGCAAATCAGTGTATACGAAAAAGCCAAGGGAGGCTGTGATTGCCAAAGTGCTGAGGAAGCTGATTTTTATTAATAATAACTTAATAAATAGGTTTTAATTATTAATATAAATTAATAAGAAATACTCTCATGGTAA
The DNA here is from genome assembly GCF_015852505.1 of Tachyglossus aculeatus. Lineage (NCBI taxonomy): Eukaryota > Metazoa > Chordata > Mammalia > Monotremata > Tachyglossidae > Tachyglossus > Tachyglossus aculeatus. The sequence goes on from NW_024044829.1 coordinate 2,479,213, forward strand.
TAATAATAGTAGTGATATTTGGTAAGCACTTACTCTGTGCCAATCACTCTACTAAACATTGAGAGAAATATAAGATAATCAAGCTGGGCACAGTTCCTGTGTGACAAGCGGCTCACAGGCTAAGTAGGAGGGAGAATCCTTCAATCAGTCAATGAATCATATTTATTGAGCACTTCCTGTGTGCAGAGCACTGTACTAAGCGCTTGGGAGAGTACAACATAATAGAGCTGGTAGACACATTCCCTGCCTACGATGAGTTTACCGTCTAAAGGAATGAATCAATCAATGGTATTTATTGAGTGCTTATCGTGTGCACACATTGTATTAAGCGCTTGGGAGAGTACAATATAACAGAGTTGGTAGACAAATTCCCTGCCCACATTGAGCTTACAGTCCAGAGGGGAAAACAGGTATTGAATACCCATTTTACATATGAGGAAAATGAGGCCCTGAGCAGTGAAGTGACTTTCCCAAGGTCACGAAGAAGAAAGAGCTTTGCTTCCTGTTGAACTTTCACAAGCACTTAGTATAGTGCATTGCCCTAGAAGCAGCCCGAGAAGGTACTTGGCTCAGTGGAAAGAGCACGGGCTTGGGAGCCAGAGGTCATGGGTTCTAATTCCGACTCTGCCACAGTCAGCTGTGTGACTTTGGGCAAGTCACATGACTTCTTTGTGCTTCAGTTACCTCATCTGTAAAATGGGGATTAAGACTGTGAGCCCCACGTGGGACAACCTGTTCACCTTGTATCACCCCCAGCGCTTAAAGCAGTGCTTCCCACATCGTAAGCGCTTAACAAATGCTATTATTATTATTATTATTATTATTACCATTATTACCCACACTGGGCACTTAATAAATACCTTTAATATCAATCAATCAATCATATTTGTCCAGATAAGAGGAGAACCAGGAGAGGACAGAGTCTGTGAAGCCAAGGTCAGATAGCGTGTTGAGGAGAAGGGGGTGGTCCACAGTGTCGAAGGCAGATGAGAGGTCGAGGAGGATTAGTATAGAGTATGAGCCATTAGATTTTGCAAGCAGGAGGTCATTGGCGACTTTTGAGAGGGCGGATTCCGTGGAATGTAGGGGACGGAAGCCAGACTGGAGGGGGTCAAGGAGAGTGTTGTTGTTGAGGAATTCGAGGAAGCGCGTGTAGACAACTCGTTCAAGGAGTTTGGAAAGGAATGGTAGGAGGGTTATGGGGCGATAACTAGAAGGTGACGTGGGGTCAAGAGAGGGTTTTTTTAGGATGGGAGAGACATGGGCATGTTTGAAGGCAGAGGGGAAGGAACCAGTGGAGAGTGAGCGGTTGAATATGGAAGTTGAGGAGCGGAGAAGTGATGGAGCGAGAGATTTCATGAGATGAGAGGGAATGGGGTCAGAAGCACAGGTGGCCGAAGTAGCACTTGAGCGGAGGGATGAGAGCTCTTCTGAGGATACTGCTGGGAAGGATGGGAGAGTAGCAGAGAGTGCTGAGGGCCGTGGGGTTGGAGAAAGGGGGGAAGTGACTTTGGGGAGGTCGGACCTGATGGATTTAATTTTGTCAATGAAGTAGGAGGCCAATTCTCTGCACAAAATCAATCAATCAATCAATTGTATTTATTGAGCGCTTACTGTGTGCAGAGCACTGTACTAAGCACTAGGGAAGTACAAGTTGGCAACATATAGAGATGCTCCCTACCCAACAGTGGGCTCACAGTCTAAAAGGGGGAGACAGAGAACAAAACCAAACATACTAACAAAATAAAATAAATAGAATAGATATGTACAAGCAAAATAAATACATAGAGTAATAAATATGTTCAAACATATACACATATATACAGGTGCTGTGGGGAAGGGAAGTTGGTAAGATGAGGGGGATGGAGAGGGGGACGAGGGGGAGAGGAAGGAAGGGGCTCAGTCTGGGAAGGCCTCCTGGAGGAGGTGAGCTTTCAGTAGGGCCTTGAAGGGAGGAAGAGAGCTAGCTTGGTGGATGGGCAGAGGGAGGGCATTCCGGCCCCAGAGACCTGGACATAGTGAATTTAATTTCAAAACCTTCCTAAAAAAATTCCCATTTCCTCCAGGAAGATTTCTCAGATTAATTCCCAACCTTTCCTTCCAACAAGTCTTTGCACTTTTGTACTTTTTTCCTTTCCTCAGCCCATAAGCCTATGCAATTTTTATAACGCTGTTATTTATGAACCAGGCACTGTGCTGTAAGTGCTGAGATTGATACAAGATAAACTGAATGGACACAGTCCCTAGAATAATATTCTAAGGGCCGGGGGGGGGGGGGAACGGGTATTGTATACCCATTTTACCAATGAGAAAACTGAGGTACAGAGAAGTTAAGGGGCTTTAAAAAAAGCCACATAGCCAAAAATAGCATTGCCGATTCTCAAACCCATATCTCATGGCTTTCAGTCCTATATTAGGCTAGGATTTGTAAAATCATATATGACAGTATCACAGAGGATAATCAGCCAGTAAAACAATCAATCAATGGAATTTACTGATTGCTTACTGAGTGCAGAATACTGGACTAAACATTTAGGAGAGTATAGCATAACAGAGTTGGTAGTCACCGTTAAGCACTTACTATGTACCAGGCACTGTACTAAGCACTGGGGTAGATACAGGTTAATCAGGTTGGGCCCAGTCTTAATCCCCATTTTACAGATGAAAGGACTGAGGCACAGAGATGTGACTTGCCCAAGGTCACACAACAGACAAGAACAGGAAGCAGAATTAGAACTCAGGTCCTTCCGACTCTCTGGCCTGGGCTCTAGCCACTAGACCACGCTGACTCTCACACTCCTCCTCCACCTCTCAGGCGGGGTGTGAGCTGGGGGTGGATCCCCTCTAGGAGAAAATAAAATCCCTCCTGCTGGCCCCGGGGGTGCCAACAGGGTCCAACGATCTGAGGAATTTGGAGGGGCAGGCGGGAAGCAGACCCGAAAAGGAATCAGGAAAAAGTCTAGCATTCATTCGCAACCGCTGTTCATTTCTTGTGATTAGCTTATAATTCCATTTATTTATGCGCATGCTACTGATGTCTGTTTACTTGTTTTTATGTCTGTCTCCCCCCTTCCAGACTGTGAGCCCGTTGTGGGCAGGGATTGTCTCTGTTGCTGAATTGTATTATCCAAGTGCTTAGTTCAGTGCTCTGCACACAGTAGGCGCTCAATAAATACGATTGAATAAATGAATGAATGACAGAGACACTGGTTCTATTCAGCAGGGTGACACTGAATACCCACCAGCATATCAATCGTCTTTATTCAGCACTGACTGTGTGCACAGCACTGGACTTAGCACTTGGGAGAATACAATATAACAGTTGGTAGGCACATTCCTACTCACGATGAGCTTACAGTCTAGGAACGGAGAAATACTTTAAATCAATCAATCAGTAGTGTTATTATTAGAATTATTGTGCTTGTTAAGTGCTTACTATGTGACAAGCACTGTTCTAAACTTTGGGGTGGATACAAGCAAATCGGGTTGGACAGCTCCTGTCCCACATGGGGCTCACATTCTTAATACCCACTTTACGGATACATACCTGAGGCCCAGAGAAGTTAAGTGACTTGCTCAAGGTCACGCAGCAGATATGTGGTGGAGCTGGGATAAGAATCAAGGACCTTTTGACTCCCAGGCCCGTGCTCTACCCACTAAGCCATTCTGCTTCTCTCACTGTATGCAGGGCACTGTGCTAGCACTTGGAAGAGTATGGTAGAACAGAGTTGGTAGGTATGTTCTCTGCCCTCAATAAGCCTACAGTCTAGAAGGGTCTTGTCTTATGCTGTCGAGTCTTCTCTGACTCACAGCAACTCCATGGACACATCTCTCCAAGAATGCCCCACTCTCCATCTGCAATTGTTCTGGTAGTGTATCCATAGAGTTTTCTTGGTAAAAATCTGGAAGTGGTTTACCATGGCCTTCTTCAGCACAGTAAACTTGAGTCTCTGCCCCTGACTCTTTCCCTTGCCGCCGCTGCACAGCAAAGTGAGTTTTGATTTCTAGTAGATTGCCTTCCAGTCGCTAGCCACCTCCCAAGCTAGGAATGGAAGGAATGGAAGCTAGGAATGGATAGGCCTCTGCTTGACTCTCCCTCCCATAGCTGAGAGTTGTAGACTACTGGAAACTCTCCAGGAGTAATCCTGAGAAGGAGTTTAGAAGGATAGACAGACATTTATACAGGTATCTATATAAGTGCTATGGGCAGAATGGAAAATTAATAATTTATTCTCTGATCTTTACCCAGCTTTGCTCTAGGGATACAAAAACCTAAAAACTTCAAATGGGGTACACCAGAGACACCCTATAGAAAGTGTTCTAAATTTGTCAATGGCACAAAGTGATTATGTGGGAAACACAAACATTCCATAAATAAAGAGAGAATGCTCAGAGTATGTACATGTCCGCAATTTATTTTAATGCCTGCCTCCCCCTCTCAACTTTAAGCTCCCCGTAGGCAGGTAACCTGGCTACCAGCTCTGTTATATTGTACTCTCCCAGGCACTTAGTACAGTGCTCTGAACACATAGGCTGTGAGCTTCTTGTGAACAGACCATAGTCTACCAGCTCTGTTATATTGTACTCTCCCATACTTTTAGTAATAATAATAATAATAATAATAATAATAATAATAATAATAGCATTTGCTAAACGCTTACTATGTGCCAAACACTGTTCTAAGCACTGGGGTAGATACGAGGCATTCAGGGTGGCCCACGTGGGGCTCATAGTCTTAATCCCCTTTTTACAGATGAGGTAACTGGGACACAAATAAATTAAGTGACTTGCCCAAAATCATACAGCTGACAGGTGGTGGAGCCAGGAATAAAACCCATGACCCCTGTCTCCCAAGCCCGTGCTCTTTCCACTAAACCACGCTGCTTCTCTACTCAGCACACAGTGCTCAGCACACAGTGAGCACGCAATAAATATGATTGATTGACTAATAGCAACAGCAACAACACTAACAATAATAATAGTATTTATCAAGTGTTTACTATGTGCTAAGTACTAGGGCAAATGGAATAATAGTAATAGTTATGGTAGTTGTTAAGCCCTTACTATGTGCCAAGCACTGGGATAAACACAAGGTAGTCCGGTTGGACACAGCGAATTGAAATGTCTTGCCCAAGGTCACACAACAGACAAGTGGCGAGACCAGGATTAGAGCCCATGACCTTCTGACTCCCCGGCCCATGCTCTATCCACTAAACCATGGAAGCTAACTAGATTGGACACAGTCCATGTCCTACACAGGCATACAATTTAAGGAGTAGGCAGAGGCATATATTATTGCCCCCATTTTACAGATGAAGAAACTCAAGCCCAGAGAGGTCAAATGACTTGCTCAAGGTAACACAGCAGGAAAATGGTGGAGGTAGGACTGGATCCAGGCCTCCCATCTCCTAGCCCAGTGCTCTTTCCACTAGATTCACCCTTAAACATTAGGAAAGTTGTCAAGAACCATAACCATCACCTGGGTCAGATTGCAAAAAGCTTGAGGTCCAGGATGGTGTCTACCAACTCTTTTGTACTCTCCCATGTGGTCAGTACAGCGTTCTGCACACAGTTAGTGCTCAATAAATGCCATTTGCATATTGATGGGCCATATGCTCATTGTTCTGCCATTCTAGTTCACTGTGGGCGGGGAAATTGTCTTGTTTTATGCTGTCAAGTCGTCTTCGACACACAACGATGCACTGGACACATCTCTCCCAAAATGCCCCCGTCCATCTGCAATCGTTCTTGTAGTGTATCCATAGAGTTTTCTTGGTCAAAATGTAGAAGTGGTTTACCATTGCCTCCTTTCGTGACGTAAACTTGAGTCTTCACCCTCGATTCTTTCCCATGCTTCTGCTGTCCAGCAAGGGTGAGTTATGGCTTGTAGCAGATTGCCTCCTCCTTTTCCAGTGAGTCTCGGGGCGTGTGAGAAGAAGAGGCCTCCACTGCAGAGAGCAGCAGAAGAGACCTTGTCATCCGGAGAGAGCCATGTTCCAATTTATACTTCCCAAGCGCTTAGTACAGTGCTCTGCACACAGTAAGCGCTCAATAAAAACGATTGAATGAATGTTTCAGTTATGGCGAGGAGGAGTAAAGAGCTGGAAAGGAATAGACCCAGGATAAAACGGAGCTTACCTATAACGCAGCGGGGGTTCCAAAGGCCACACTTAGCAGCAGCTGTGGAGGGAGGGGAGGGAGAGGGAAGGGTGCGACGGGTGGGAAGGGTTTGGCTTGGGATGAGGTGTCAGGGGCCTGGGTGGGGAGAGGGGGAAGAGGGGTGGTGATGGGAAAGGAGAACTGGGATGGGATGGGGGCGGGGAGGAGGGGAGGGAGGAGGTTGGAAGGGAGGGTTTGACTGTTGGAGCTGGTACAGAGGGATTCTGGTGAGGAGGTGAGGGGGAGGGGAGCGGGGGTGGGGGGAATCAGTCGGGGGGCACAATGTTCTACGATCAAGCAAGGGGACACAATGTACCACGATCAAGCAGGGGGACAAAATATTCACGATCAAGCAAGGGACAAAATCAATCAATCAATCAACCGCATTTATCGAGCACTTACTGTGTGCACAGCACTATACTAATCGCTTGGGAAGTACAATTTGGCAACATATAGAGACAGTCCCTACCCAACAGTGGGCTCACAGTCTAGAAGGGGGAGACAGAGAACAAAACCAAACATACTAACAAAATAAAATAAATAGAATAGGTAGGTACAAGTAAAATAAATAAATGGAGTAATGAATATGTACAAACATATATACATATATACAGGTGCTGTGGGGAAGGGAAGGAGGTAAGATGGGGGGATGGAGGGGGGATGAGGGGGAGAGGAAGAAATGGGCTCAGTCTGGGAAGGCCTCCTGGAGGAGGTGAGCTCTCAGTAGAGCCTTGAAGGGAGGAAGAGAGCTAGCTTGGCTGATAAGCAGAGGGAGGGCATTCTAGGGCCGGGGGAGGACGTGGGCCGGGGGTTAATGGCGGGACAGGCGGGAACGAGGCACAGTGAGGAGATTAGCGGAAGAGGAGCAGAGGGTGCGGGGTGGGCTGTAGAAGGAGAGAAGCGAGGTGAGGTAGGAGGGGGCGAGGTGATGGAGAGGCTTGAAGCCGTGGGTGAGGAATTTCTGCCTGATGCGCAGATTGATTAGTAGCCACTGGAGATTTTTGAGGAGGGGAGTAACATGTCCAGAGCGTTTCTGGACAAAGACAATCCGGGAAGCTGCGTGAAGTATGGATTGAAGTGGGGAGAGACACGAGGATGGGAGATCAGAGAGAAGGCTGATGCAGTAGTCCAGATGGGATAGGATGAGAGTTTGAACGAGCAGGGTAGCGGTTTGGATGGAGAGGAAAGGGTGGATCTTGGCAATGCTGCGGGGCTGAGACCGGCAGGTTTTGGTGATGGCTTGGATGTGAGGGGTGAATGAGAGAGCGGAGTCGAGGTTGACACCAAGGTTGCGGGCTTGTGAGACGGGAAGGCTGCTAGTGCCTTCAACAGAGATGGGAATGTCAGGGAGAGGTCAGGGTTTGGGAGGGAAGACAAGGAGTTCAGTCTTGGACATGTTGAGTTTTAGGTGGCTGGCAGACATCCAGATGGAGATGTCCTGAAGGCAGGAGGAGATGTGAGCCTGGAGAGAGGGGGAGAGAGCAGGGGTAGAGATGTAGATCTGGGTGTCATCAGCGTAGAGATGATAGTTGAAGCCGTGGGAGCGAATGAGGTCACCAAGGGAGTGAGTGTAGATCGAGAACAGAAGGGGACCAAGCACTGAACCTTGGGGAACCCCCACAGTAAGGGGATGGGAGGGGGAGGAGGAGCCTGCAAAAGAGACTGAGAATGAACGACCGGAGAGATAAGAGGAGAACCAGGAGAGGACGGAGTCTGTTAAGCCAAGGTCGGATAGCGTGTTGAGGAGAAGGAGGTGGTCCACAGTGTCGAAGGCAGCTGAGAGGTGGAGGAGGATTAGGATAGTGTATAAGCCGTTGGATCTGAAAAGCAGGAGGTCATTGGTGGCCTTTGAGAGGGCAGTTTCCGTGGAATGTAGGGGATGGAAGCCAGACTGGAGGGGGTCGAGGAGAGAGTTGGTGTTGAGGAATTCGAGGCAGCGCGTGTAGACAACTCGTTCACGATCAAGCAGGGGGATACAATGTCCCATGATCCCAGTTGGCTACTTGGACAGAGTGGAGGTGGCTTCGAGGGACGAGTGTAGTGATGCTGAGGGTTGGGGTGGAGGCCCAGTCCAGGTGCCTCTGTGTACTCGGGCGGGGATGCAGATGTCCGGGCGGGGGACGACCATGAGCCCGGCCGCGGGTAGTGGGCGCCCTATTGTAGGCTGCTCGGGGACGGAGAGACGGAGGGAGGGGGGTGGGCCCAGCCCTCGCGGCAGCGTCTGGAGGAGAGGATCCTTCCGGGAGCAGCAGGGCTGCGTGGTGTGATGGAGGGCCGGCCTCTCACCATCGTTATCCTGAGAACCTACAGGAGCATCTCAGTGGGCCTAAAAGGAGGTGGACTCTGAGCTCATCTTGCCCCAGCTCGGGAGAGATTATGGGGAAGAATAGAGAGGTTTCCCTGTCGGAGTGTCGGGGTGGATTAAAATGTAGTCATCCACTCATTCAGGCACGGGCTAATCTGCCTCTGAGGGAGGGGAGGCTTGAATAAAGTGGCTGATTAATGCCAAGTTGGCCCATTCCTGCCAGAGTCTATCTGACTGCCCTCAGCCCTTCCAGGTGGCGGGAGCGACGGAGGTGGGTGAGTATCCTCTCCATCACAGAATTTCTGGATCTCAAGTTGCTTTTGAATGGGGACTTGGGGGTTTTGGACTGGAGAGGCCAAGTGGGAACCCTCAGTGGCAATTTCTGGACCAGCCTTCTGATACAATTCTCACTGCTTCCATCCCCAGGACCTCTGGAGAAGGGGCCCCTTTGAATTAGATGGGATAACCTCATATCTTTGATGTTGGAAGAGTCCGTTTTCGAGTTTATTTTTAAATGGTATTTGCTAAATGCTTACAATGTGCCAAACACCATTCTATGCACTGTTTTAGGACACAAATCTCTGCCCCACAAGGGGCTCACAGTCTGAGTAGGAGGAAGGGGGATTTAATTCTCATTTTATTAGATGAGGTAACTGAGGCCTCAGGGGAAAGGAGGAACGAGGTCCTGGGAGTCAGAGGACCTGGGTTATAACTCGTTATAGTTCAAGTCAACTGAAGTTATGACTCAACAGAAAACCATGATTGAATCTTGAAATAATGAGGCCATACAGGTGCAGGTGTGTGTACAGCACTGTAATAAGCACTTGTAATTGTATTTATTTATATTAATGTCTGTCTTCCCCTCTAGACCATAAGCTCATTGTAGGCATAGAATGTGTCTGTTCCATTGTTATATTGTACTCTCCCAAGCGCTTAATAGAGTACTCTTGCACCCAGTAAGGCCACAATAAGTTTGATTGACTGACTGCTGTGGGACTTTGGGCAAGTCATCTCACCTCTCTGTGCTTCAGGTTCTTCATCTGTAAAATGGGGAGTCAAAACCTGTTCTCCCTCCTATTTAGATGCTTTGCCCCATGTGGAACAGGGACTGTGTCGAGCTTGATTAACTTTATAAACCAAGAGTGTTCAGAACAGTGCTTTGTAAATAGTAAGTGCGTTACAAATGTCATCAACAAATAAGGTGACATCTGTGGCAGCGTCTTAGGAGAGGAGAGATGAAACCTCAGACGAGGCCCACTATTAGACATAAAAAACAGTGTCGTCTAGTGGATAGAACACGGTCCTGGGAGTCAGAAGGATCTGGGTTCTAATCCTGGCTCCGCCATATGTATGCTGGGTGACCTTGGGCAAGTCACTTCACTTCTCTATGCCTCAGGTATCTCATTTATAAATTGGGGAATAAGATTCATTTATTCATTCAGTCGTATTTATTGAGCGCTTACTGTGTGCAGAGCACTGTACTAAGCGCTTGGGAAGTACAAGTTGGCAGCATATAAAGACGGTCCCTACTCAACAATAGGCTCACAGTCTAGAAGAGGGAGACAGACAACAAAACAAAACATGTGGACAGGTGTGAAGTCATCAGAATAAATTGAAGTAAAGCTAGATGCACATCATCAAAAAAATCAAATAGAATAGTAAATAAGTACAAGTAAAATAAATAGAGTAATAAATCTGTACAAATACATATACAGGTGCTGTGGGGAGAGGAAGGAGGTAGGGCGGGGGAGATGGGGAGGGGGAGAGGAAGGAGGGGTTCAGGCTGGGAAGGCCTCCTGGAGGAGGTGAGCTCTCAGTAGGGCTGTGAAGGAAGGAAGAGAGCAAGCCTGGCGGATGTGCGGAGGGAGGCCATTCCAGGCCAGGGGGAGGATGTGGGCTGGGGGTCGACGGCGGGACAGGCGAGAACGAGGCCCAGTGAGGAGGTTAGCGTCAGAGGAGCGGAGGGTGCGGGCCGGGATGTTTGAAAGTAGACAAAATGATGGTACTTGACATAAAATTGGAGAATTTCTACTAGCATCTTAAAGCTACTGAAAGCAAAGGACATCCATTTTATTTGGTCGAAGTTATGACAACCGAAAACTATGATTGGATCCTGAAATAATGAGTCCATACAGAAGCAGGTGTGTGTAGAGCACTGTAATAAGCACTTTGGAGAGTACAATTCAATAGAGTTGGTACACACAGGAGCTTACAATCCTAAATGACAGAAAATGCCGCGCTGATACAATCAACAGAAGGGTTCTTAGGAGTTGAAGTTATGAGACGTAGAGGCATGAGGATGACGATCCACAGTACTTGACAGGGAACACTCTAAGATGGTGATCCCCTTGTGGGACAGGGACTGTGTACAACTTGATTTGCTCAGATCCACCCCAGTGGTTAGAACAGTGGCTGGCACAGAGTAAGCGCTTAAAAAAATCACAATTGTCATTATTATTTTTACTATTACCATTATTATTACTAAAAAGGACGGGGATGCAGATAACCGGAATAAGTACTTGAGTAGTGTGATAAAAGTAGAAAACATGAGCCTCGGGGATCTTATAATATAATTTGGGAGACAGACTGGGGCACATTAATAATAACTATTATAATGATGGCACTTGTTAAGCATTTACTAAGTGCCAAACACTGTTCCATGTTCTGGGGTAGACACAAGGTAATCACATTGGATTGTGATTGTTATCACATTGGAACCCACAAAGAGTTCACAGTCTCACGGTCCAACCTGATTATCTCATATCTACGCCAGTGCTTAGAACTGATGAGGTAACTGAAGCCCAGAGAAGTTGTGACTTGCCCGTAGTCTCACATCAGACAGGAGCCAAGAGGCAGGAGTAGAACGCAGGTCCTTCTGATTCCCAGACACTTGCTCTATCCATTAGACCACGCAGCTTCTCACAGCTTGTGAAGGCGGCTGGAAGATGAATGATACAGTGATTCATAGGAGGCTGGCAGGGTCCTTTGATGAATAAGAGTTACGTTTCGTCAGAATGGGTTTGGACTTTTCCTTCAGTTTGAAAATGAGGCTGCTGACAATGAGATGAATGTGCTTGAGGGAGCCTTCCTTGCCTACATGGACTCTGGTCCCCATATGAGACAGGGACTTTTTCCCGTGCTTCGTACAGTGCCTGTCACATAGAAAGCGCTTAACAAATACCACTACAAAAAATAAAATATTGTGCAATTCAACTTCATTGCAAGTAAAATGGAGATCTCATCCCTTCCTCCCCTCGAGTCATTCATTCACTCATTCATTCAATCATATTTATTGAGCTTTTACTGACCGCAGAGCACTTTACTAATTACATGGGAAAGTACAACACTTTCCATGCCTCAGTCGCAGGTAACTTCCCCTCCCATCCCCCCAGCCTCCTCCATTCCACTACCTAACCCTCTTTACATTTTCTCCCCCATTCCCCCACTCCATTATGCTTCTGAAACTTACTTTTCTATTTCCTTCCTTTCCTCGTGACCTCACCCTCACTATTGCTGTGACTTCATACCTAGTGCCCAAAAGGAGGTTATTGCTATAAAAAACAAATCCAAACTGATGTATCGTAAAGGTGAAACCCGGTGTAAATGTAGCAATGTTGTCAATTCTGTTCATCATTTTAAATGCCGAGGACGCCTTGTTCATATGTATTTTTTTGTGGTTTTTGTTAGCACTTACTATGTGTCAGGCACTGTACGAAGTGCTGAGATAGATACAAGCTAATCAAATTGGAGACAGTCCCTGTCTCACATAGGGCTCACGGTCTTAATCCCCACTTTAAAGATGAGGTAACTGAGGCATGAATGTCCACATTAACCCTTTTACTCCCCCCTTCCTCATTCTTTCTCATCCTTGCCCTCTCACTCCCCTTCCTCATTCTTTCTCACTCTTATTCTCTTTCTCTTCCCTTCCTTGTTCCATGTTCTCTATCGCTTTCTCCCCTTCCTCACTCTTTCTCACCCTTGCTTTCTTTTTCCCCTCTTCCTCACTCCTTCCTGCTCATTATCTTTCTCTCCCTCCCCTTCCTCACTCTTTCTCGCCCTTGTTCTCTCCTCTTCCTCACTCCTCGCTCATTCTTTCTCTCCCCTTCCTCACTCTCACCCTTATTCTCTTCCTCTCTCTCCCCTTCCTCACTCTTTTCACCCTTGTGCACTTTCTCTCTCACCATCTTCATTGTATCTCTCTCTCCCTTTCCTCACTGTTACCTTCGCTCTCTCCCTTTCTCTCTCTCCCTTCCTCACTCTCACCTTTACGCTCCACCTCTCTCCCCTTCCTCACTCTAGCTCTTCCTTGTTCTCTTCCTCTCTCCTTTTCTCCACTTCCTCACTCTTTTCACCCTTGTTCTCTTTCTCTCTCCCCTTCTTCACTCTATCTCTATCTCTCTCCCTTTCATCACTCTTACCCTTGCTCTCTCCCTTTCTCTTTCTCCATTCCTCACTCTTTCTCACCCTTGCTCTTTCTCTCTCTACCTTTCTTCACTCTTTCTCTCTTCCTCTCTTTCCTTCCTCATTCTTTCTCACCTTTGTTCTTCCTCTCTCCCTTTCCTCAATTTCTTATGTCATTCTCTCCCTCCCCTTCCTCCCTCTCACCCTTGCACTCTCCCTCTTTCTCTCTCTGTCCCCTTTCTCACTCTTTCTCACCTTCGCTGTCTTTCTTTAACTCCCCTTCCTCATTCTTTCTCACCCTTGTTCTTTTTCTCTCTCTCCCCTTCCTCACTCTGTTTAACCCTTGCTCTTTCTCTTCTCTTCCTCACTCTTTCTTGCTCTGGCTCTCTTTATCTCTCTTCCCTTCCTCCCTCTTTCTCACCTTTGCTCTCTTTATCTCTATTCCCTTCTTCACTGTTTCACAACCTCTCTCTCTCTCTCTCTCTCTCTCTCATTTTGCTCTGATGGAAATTCACGAAGATGAATGCCTTGAAAATTTTTGGAGGGATTGTGAAGCTATTGCAGATGGGTCTCGGGAAATTTATTTATCCTTCTGTTTTATATCCACCTGGCCTCCAGCAACCCCTGGCTCAACTCCTCAGACTTGATCCTCGCCCACTTGGCATTGGCCAACCTCACAGTATTTCTCATCCGGGGCGTCCTGGAAACACCAAACACTTTCAGGTTGGGGATGGAGAATTTTCCTGGGCGATGTGGAGTGTAAAACATTTCTGTATCTGTACTGAGTGTCCCGGGGCCTTACCATCTGCAGCACTTGCCTTCTGAGAGTCTTCCAGGCTGTCACCATCAGACCCAGAACCCCTCGATGGGCCCGGATCAAGGCCAGATTCTCCAGGTATGTCGTCCCCTTCCGCCTCCTGTCCTAAGTCTTCAATCTGCTCATTTACATTACTGTGCCAATGGACGTGAGGGGTGCCCAGAACAGCAGCGCTATTTCAATATACCTGGATCTCAAATATGGTTTACCAGTTGATATTGCTTCACAAAGACGCTTGGTTATATCAGCCATGATCTCACTCCAGGATCTGTTCTTTGTGGGTCTCATGAGCGTGGCCACTGGCAACGTGGTCTGGGTCTTGCACAGGCACCGCCGGCAGGTCTGACACATCCGCACACGTGGACGGTCCCCTGGGATGATGCCCGTGGTCAGGGCGGTCAAAAGGGTCATGGCTTTGGTCACACTCTTCATCCTCCACTATGCGTGACAGTCCATCATGCTGAGCATTTTAATAAATATGAAAGAGAAGTCAGCTTTGCTGGTGAGCAGTCACCTGATGTTGTCCTTCAGATTCTCAGTCATCAGTACTTTCCTGATGATTTCCGGCGACAGGAGGATGAGAAGATTCTGGAAGATGGAATCTCCAGTTTCCAACGTGGGTCCCTCATAGAGGCCCCGGACCCATCCCCGTCTGCCCGTCTCATCTCACCAGAAAAGGGTGATCAAACATCCCAGACGGGACAGCACCCAACTGGTGATGAAGGGGTCTTGTCCCTCGTCCCCCAGGGCTCAGGTGGTTATACGTCAAGCATTTAGTACAGTGCTCTGCATACAGTAAGCGCTCAATAAATACGATTGAATGAAATACGATTGAATGAATACGTGTGACCAAGGCGGCTTCTGTCTTCCTGACAGGGCTTGAGGTGGTAGCCTGCCTCCACCCCTGGGAAGCAGTATGGCCTAGTGGATACAGCATGGGCCTGGGGGCAAAAGGACCTGGGTTCTAATCCCGGCTCTGCTACCTGTCTGCTGTGTGATCTTGGTCAAGTCACTACACTCCTCTGTGCCTCACGTACCTCATCTGTAAATTGGAGATTAAGACTGAGAGCCCCATGAAGGACATAGACCCAGTACAACCTGATTAGCTTGTTTCTCCCTCAGCACTTTGAATACTGCTTGAGACATAGTAAGTGTTTAACAAGTACCATCATCATTATCACCCCAGTTTTGTCTGCATTAAGATTTCCCCCTCCCCATCCAGGTAAAAGTTGATCTGGACCTGCCTCATGGGGACAGAGACTTTGGTTCTGTTCAGCAGGGTGACACCGAATATCCTTCATTCTAACAATCACATTTATTCAGCATTTATTGTGTACACAGCACTGTACTTAGCACTTAGGAGAGTACAATATAACAGAGTTGGTGGGCACATTACCTGTCCTCAATAATCTTACAGTCTAGGAAGGGCAGACAGACTTCAATCAATAGTGTTCAATAATAATAATTATTATTATTATGTAATATCATTATTATTATTATTAGGGTGTTTGTGAAGTGCTTACTATGTGCCAAGCATTGTTCTAAACTCTGGGGTAGATACAGGTTAATCAAGTTAGACAGAGTCTCCGTCCCAGATGGGGCCCAGATTTTTAATCTCTATTTTACAGATGAGGTAACTGAGGCCTAGGCAAGTTAAGTGACTTGCCCTAGGTCACACAGCAAACATGTGGCAGAGCTGGCATAAGAGCCCAGGACCTTCTGACTTCCAGGTACATGCTCTATCCACTAAGCCACACTGCTTTTCTTACTGGGTGCAGGGCAAGCTCTTGGGAGAGTATTGTACTGTACCAAGCTCTAGGGAGAGTATGAAATAACTAAGTTGGTACACACATACCCTGCTCATGATGAGTTTCAGTCGAGAGGTGGAGACAGACTTTGATTAATAAATTCATGGTATTTATTGAGGACTCAGAGTGTCCAGAGCTGAGAGCAGAGGTGGTAGACACACTCTCTGCCCACAACGAGCTTACAGTCTAAGGGGGAGACAGATGTCAATACGGTTTTGTACATAAGTGTTATGGGGCTGAATAGAAAATTCCTAAGGTCCCTGTGATCTTTATTCAGCTTTCCTCCAGGAATACAAAAAAAAAAACAACTCATAAATGTGATCGGAATAGACCAGAGACCCTTCTTGAAAAGTGTTCTAAATATGTTAATGACACAAAATGATTGTGTGAGAAACGCAAGCATTCCTTAAAGAGAGAATGTTCAGAATATGTACAGGTCCGTAATTTATTTTAGTGCCCGTCTCCCCACCCTAACTTTCAGCTCCTTGTGGTCAGGGAACATGTCTGTTGCCTTATACTTTCCCAAGCACTTATTACAATGCACACATGGGCCGTGAACAGGCAACATGTCTACCAGCCCTGTTATACTCTCCCCAGCTTTTAGAACAGTGTGCATCACACAGTAAGCGCTCAATAAAAACTTTTGATTGATTGATTAAAGTCTGTCTCCCCTCTAGATTATAGGCTTCCTGTGGGGAGGGAAGGTGTCTGCCAACTCTGTGATATTGTACTCTCCCAAGCTTTTAGTAAAGTGCTTATCACACAGTAAGAGCTCAATAAATAAGTTTGATTGATCAATAGCAACAACAACTACAATAATAATAATACTGATATTTATTAAGTGTTTATTATGTGCTAAGTGCTAGAGCAAATGGAAGAGAACTAGATTGGACATAGTGCATGATCTCCACAGGGCATACAATTTAAGAAGTAGGGAGAGGCACAAACTATTACCCTTCTTTTACAGATGAGAAAATGGAAGCCCAGAGAGGTCAAGTGACTTGTTCAAGGTAACATAGCCAGCAAGTGGTAGAGCTAGGACTGAACCCAGGCCTCCCTCTTCCAGCAGGGTGCTCTTTCCACTAGATATATCCATAAGCAACAGGAAGATTGTCAAGAACAATAACCATCACCTGGATCAGATTATAAACTCCTCTACGGCCAGGATGGTAGGCTATGCTGTTCCTCTTGAATGTTTTATTTATTATTTGTTTTATACTTATTTTTATTTTTATTTATTGAATACTTACTGTGTGCGGAGAACTTTATGAAGCACTTGAGAGAGCACAATACAACAGAGTTGGGAGATATAGACTGTGAGCCCACTGTTGGGTACGGACCGTCTCTATATGTTGTCAACTTGTACTCCCAAGCGCTTAGCACAGTGCTCTGCACACAGTAAGAGCTCAGTAAATACGATTGAATGAATGAATATAATCCCAGCCCACAGAGAGCTTGCAGTCAGAGGGGAGACCGACATTAATATAAATAAGGAGAACACAATATACTGGAGCTGGTAGATGTGTTTCCTGCCCACAAAAATCTTACAGTCTAAAATGGTGAAGCAAGACACATAAGGCTCCGTCAATAAATGTGATATTTATTGAGCACTTATTGTATGCAGAGCCCTTGAGAGAGTACAATAGAGTTGGTAGCCTAGCGGGAGGAGACCTGACCTCAAAGTCAGAGAACCAAGGTTCTCATTCCACCTCCGCCACTTGTCTGCTGTGCAAACTTGGGGAAGTCAGTTGACTTCTCTGGGCCTCAGTTTCCTCATCTGTAAAATGGGAATTAAGACTGTGAGCCCCATATGGGTCATGGACTGCATCCGACCTGGTTAGCTTGTATCTACCTCATCGTTTAGTACAGTATCTGGTACATAGTAAGCACTTAACAAATGTCATTAAAATAAATGCATGAATAAATACAATGATTGATTGATTGATTAAAAGGAGGAGGTGTTGGATTACCTCTTCCGGGTGGAATTATTTTAAAGCAGCTGGTTTGACATTTTACTTTTTCGATGCTGAGCTGAGGTTCCTGAACTGGGGACCCCACAGCAGCCTGAGGGACAAGGCTGTTGCTATCCATCGCTAGTGTCATCAGTGCTAGAAAGTCGACGTGGTCACAACTCATTACCAAAGTGCACTGGGGAAGGAAGGAAGGAAGGAAGGAAGGAAGGAAGGAAGGAAGGAAGGAAGGAAGGAAGGAAGGAAGGAAGGAAAGAAGGAAGGAAGGAAGGAAGGAAGGACAGACACTAAAATGAATTAAAATTTGTGGGTATGTACATGAGTGTTGTGGAGCTGAGTATGGGGTGAATATCAAACACTGGTAGTAGAGACGCAACGTGGCTCGGTGGAAAGAGCACGGGCTTTGGAGTTGGAGGTCATGGGTTCTAATCTCGGCTCTGCCATTTGTCATCTTTGGGCAAGTCACTTAACTTATCTGTGCCTCCGTTGTCTCATCTGTAAAATGGGGATTAAGACTGTAAGCCCCATATGGGACGACCTGATTACTTTGTATTCCCACCAGCGTTTAGAACAGTTCTTGACACATAGTGCGTGCTTAACAAATACCATTATTATTATTATTATTATTGTAGTCTACCAGCTACTCACAAATTTGGATGCTTTAATAGTTATTTGAAAAGTAAAAAATGAATCTAGTACAGCTGGCGTTACATTGGATTATTTAAGATAATACAAGGTCAGCTGATAAGGGTTTTTTACTTTTCAAATAACTTTTTCATTACAGCAAAACAATGATCAATAATAATGTCTTTGCCGTGGAATTTAACGTGGACACTTTGAAATTGTGAAAAATGTATTTCAGCTTCAATGACAATGGCACTAAGGTTCAATTATTTAAACCTGGGAGTATAATAATCACAATGATTATCACATTTGTTAAGCACTTCCTATTTGGCGAGCACTGTACCAAGCGCTGAGGTAGAGACCAGATAGGTTAGATATTGTCCCTGTCTCACATGAGGATCACTCTCTAAGTAGGAGGGAGAAGAGGTATTGAAGAGAGCATGGAAAATTTTTGTGATGTTCCCCTCTAAATCACTGTACATTCACGCGAGGTGATATGTACCTGGAGAAAAAAGTATAATCAAGTTTTGTGTATTTAGAAAATATGGTTGCCTCTACGCCTCTCTCCTTCCCCCATCACCCCCCAACTGATTCTACTTTTCACAGGTACCACCTTTTCATGTTGTGCCCGGGGGGCGGGTGGGAGGTGGGGAGAATGGGCTGAAGTTTTAGTTGGAATTAGTACGGTAGGGGACAGGCTTCATAAGGATATAATTTATGTACCTTTTCATCCCTGATTGGAAAACTTTGAAATCTTATCAGAGAAGTGGAATGAACTATCAAGGACCATAGCTTAAAAAGGTATCCCGTTAGAGCATGGGGTGAATGTCTTTGACTGGCCTTTGTTGCTAGTTGGAGATGATGAATTTCTTCATTGTAATTTCTTACCGCAGGAATCGGAATTTTTTCAAGCTGTCCTGGAGGTCTGGTTTCTAATCTAGAAGCAGCGTGGTATAGTGGATAGAGCACATACATGAAGATACAACTGCCGTACGACAGGGAGGTGACAATTATGTGGGAATAACAGGTGGAAAAGGCCTTCTTCCTCAGCTGGACGGAGGGAATTCTCAAAATGATCAAGAGGATATAGGCGTAGAACAGGATCACTGATGCCAAGGTCAAGATCAGTGTGACCACAGCCAGGACCAGCTCCATCACCTCGATGAGGTGTATTTCTGAGCAGGCAAGTTGAAGCAAGATGGTGTAGTCACGGCAGTAATGGTTGATGACGTTGGCTCCACAGAAAGGTAGCATGCTGGTCATGATGTGCGGCTCGGAGACGACGAGGAAACCGGAGACCCAAGAGCAGAGGACGTGCAGAACACAAATCCTCCTGCTCATGATGGTTGTGTATTACATGGGACTGAAGATTGCGACGAAGTGGTCCAAGGACATGGCCACAAAGAGGTAGAACTCAGGTGCCCCAGGAGAATGAACAAAAAATACTGTGTGAAGCCAGAGAAAGATATGGTCTTATTCCCGGTGCTGATGTTGACCAGCATTTTGGGAACAGAGGTGAAGGAGATCTCCAGGAAACAGAAGTTGCGGAGAAAGTGCATGGAGGTGTAAAGCTGGGGATCCAGGAGGGTGGGGTGACGATGGTCAAACTGCCGGGAATGCTCAATGTGTACGTGAGGAAAAGAAAGAGGAAAAGCACATCTTGGAGTTCCAGATCACTTGTCAGTCCGAGTAGGATGAATTTTTTCACCGTTGTTTGGTTTTCCATTGTGGAGGCCTGCTGGCATTGAGGGAAAAACCGAGAATGTAAGTGGCAGAAGAATTAAAAAGTCAGTGGAGTAGCAAAATTCTCAGTGGTTTATTGGATAGAGCACAGGCCTGGGAGTCAGAAGGACCTGGGTTCTAATCCCAGCTCAACATCGTGTCTACTGTGTGACATTGGGCAAGCTATTTCATTCATTTATTTATTCAATCGCATTTATTGAGCGGTTACTGCATGCATAGCACTGTACTAAGCGCTTGGAAAGTACAATTTGGCAGCAGGTAGAGACAATCCCTACCCAACAATGGGCTCACAGTCTAGACGGGGGAGCCAGACAACAAAACAAAACAAGTGGACAGGCATCAATACCATCAAAATAGATAAATGGAATTATACATATATGCACATCATTTATAAAACAGCATAATAAATACGTACAAATATGCAGAAGTGTTGTTGGGAGAGGAAAGGGGTAGAGCAGAGGGATGGAGTAGGGGCAATGAGGAGGGGAGGAAGAGCAGAGGAAAAGAGGGACTCAATCTAGGAAGGCCTCCTGGAGGAGGTGAGCTTTCAGTAGGGCTCTGAAGGGAGGAAAACAGCTAGTTTGGCAGATGTGTGGAGGGAGGCCATTACAGGCCAGAGGTAGGACGTGGGCCAGGGGTCGACGGTGGGACAGGCGAGAAGGAAGCACATTGAGGAAGCTAGCGACAGAGGAGCGGAGTGTACACGCTGGGCTGTAGAAGGAGAGAAGGGAGGTGAGGTAGGAAAGGGCGAGGTGATGGAGGTGATGGGCCTTGAAGCCGAGAGAGGAGGTTTTGTTTCATTCGAAGGTTGACATACAACCACTGGAGATTTTTAAGGAGGGGAGTGACGTGCCCAGAGCGTTTCTGTATGACGATAATCCGGGCAGCAGAGTGAGGTATAGACTGAAGCAGGGAGAGACAGAAGAATGGGAGATCAGAAACGAGGCTGATGCAGTAATCCAGTCGGGATAGGATGAGAGATTGTACCAACAAGGTAGCGGTTTGGATGGTGAGGAAAGAGCGGATCTTGGCGATTTTGTGAAGGTGAGACCAGAAGGTTTTTATGATGGATTGGATTCATTCCTTCATTCAATCATATTTATTGAGCACTTACCGTGTGCAGAGTGGGATATGGATGTGTGGGGTGAATGAGACCAGAGTCAAGGATGACACTAAGGTTGTGGGCTTGTGAGATCGGAAGGAACTTCTCTGGGCCTCAGTTACCTCAACTGGAGAAAATAAGGACTGGGACTGTGAGCCCACTGTGGGCCAGGGACTGTGCCCAACTTGATTAACTTGTACCTACCCCCTAAACTTAGAATAGTGTTTGGCTCATAGTAAGCACTTAACCAGTGCCATTATTGTTATTATTATCATTATTATTATCATTATTCATTAAAGTTGGTAGACACGTTCCCTGCCCACAGTGAGCCTACAACCTGGATTTCACATTCTAAATTCCTCCCTGCCCTCTAATCATATGTTCTTTTCTCCTCTTAATTGTCCCTCACTTTCAACTCCCCCATCTTAAATCAGTTGCTCACATACTTCCCACTTCCTGGGCCTCCCTTCTTCTTCACATCTGCCAGACCATAATATATAATAATATAATAATGGCATTTGTTAAGCACGTACTATGTCTCAAGCTGTATACTGAGAGCTGGGGTCAACACAAGATGATCAGGTTGGGCACAGTTCTTGTCCCACAGTCTAAGTTGGAGTTCATGTTGCTTCTCCAAATTCAAAGCAAGATCCTCCAGGAGGCACTTTAACAAAAAATTTCTAAACTTTAAGTGCTTACTATGTGCCAAGCACTGTACCAAGCGCTAGGGTAGATACAAAATAATCAGGTCCCACATGGGGCTCACCTTCTAAGTAGGAGGAAGAACAGGTACTGAATCCCCTTTTACAGATGAGGTAACTGAGGCACAAAGAAGTGTAGTGATTTGCCAAAGGTCACACAGCAGACTAGTGGTATAGGATTAGAGCCCAGGTCCCCAGACTCCCAGGACTGTGTTCTTTGCACCAGGCCTCAGCATTTCTCTAATTTCTGTAGAAATTAGAGCGTATTCACCACTAAAATTAATCAGACCATTTCAATTAAATCTCGGGGAAATTACTGAGTGGCGGTATTTTCAACTTCTCTCCAAAGAATCCATTTTGGGTCACAGAAACCCTGCTTTTTATCTTCTGAATTATAATGTCTGCATAAAAATCAACCCAGACCAATAGAGTGAACAGGAAATAAGTCAACCATACTTGGGAAACCCAAAATCCAGATAAATTTGCTTACTGAGACTGGGACTAGGTCCAATATGACTAACTTGTACCTACCCCAACGCTTGGAACAGTGCTTTTTCTTCTTCAATGGTATTTGTTAAGCACTTACTACGTACCAGGCACTATACTAAGTGTTAGGGAAGGAACAAAATAATCAAGCTGGTCACAGTCCATGTCCTACATGTAGATCACAGTGTTAATTCCTATTATACAGATAAGGTAACCAAGGCTCAGAGAAGATAGATGACTCCCAAAAGGCACAAAGCAGACAAGTGGTGGAGTCAGGATTTGATCGCAGGTCTTCTGACTCCCAGGCCCATGCTCTATTCACTAAACTATGCTCCTTCTCTGATTGACACATAGTAAATAATAAATACTGTAATAAATGTACTTTTCTAACAGAAGAAAATGGTCTTTTCAAGAACGACTAATATTTTGTTACACTATTAAAATTAATTGTCCATTTACTTTCTACAGACTTAATATTAGAATAGGAGAACTACCATCTCCTGAAGAAATGGGCTACTAAACTTATTATTCTGTGTGCCAGTAGAATGAAATGTTGGGAGAACAGAAGGAACCTCCCCTAGTGAAAATAGTAAAGGACTGCAAGCCAGGGTTCCTGCTACGAGGTCATAATGGACCAAGAGGCCTGTGGGATGTTGGCTGCCACCTCATAGCTCAGCGAGGGGCTGATGGGAGTCGTGTTTGTGGCTTCGACCTTCTCCCTGAGCTTCTGCGGGTCCAACGCCATCCCTCAGTTCTTCTGTGCAACCCGTCCCTGCTGAAGATCTCCTGCTCCGAGGTATCTACCGTGCTCCGAGGCCCACGTCGCCATCGATGTGAGCATCACCGCGGCAGTTTGTTTGTCTTCGCTCTGCTTCGTGCTCATCGTATTCTCCTACGCGCGCATTTTCCAGACTGTGCTGAGGATGCCGGCCGCCGAGGGCCGGGCCAAAGCCTTCTCCACTTGTCTGTCTGCCTCACTTCGTCATCGTCACCATTTTCTTATGTGCGGCTGCCTTTGCCCACCTCAAGCCTGCATCAAACTCCTACTCAGCTCTGGAACTGCTTGTGTCCGTGTTCTACACCGTGGTGCCCCCTGCCCTGAACGCCCTCATCTACAGCCTGAGGAACAAGGACGTGAAGGCCGCTCTGGGTCTTCTCCTTGGGGAAAGCTCTTCCACCCTGAAGAGAAATGCCCATTTCCCCTGTCAGACTGACGGTGGACACTGGTAAATGACCCCAGGATGAGTAATGATAATACTAATAACAGTGACATTTGTTAAGTGCTTACTACGGGCCAAGCACTCTATTAAGCGATGTGGCTGATACAAGATAATCAAACCCCACATGGAGATCACAGTCTAAGTAGGAGGGAGAACAGGGCTTGAATCCCCGTTTGGCAGATGAGGGAACTGAGTCACAGAGAAGTGAAGTGACTCACCCAAAGTCACACAGCAGGTAAGTGGTGGAGCCAGGATTGGGCTCCAGGTCCTTTGCCTCTCAGGCCCGTGCTCTACTCATTAGGCCACACTGTTTCCCTCTGGTTAGGGATCTTAACAACTTAGTGTGCATTCTTCCCCCTCTAGACTGTAAGCTCGTTGTGAGCAGGGAAAGTGACTGCTAATTCTGTTGCATTGTGTTATTCCAATTGCTTTTTACAGTGGTCTGCAAATAGTAAGCACTGAATAAATAAGATTGATTGATTACTTCTTTCACATGATGCATGGGAGGGGAAATGCATCAACTAAGCGTGGTAAGCAGAAGACCATCGTTTCCACAGACCAAACCTGTCAGGCAGGCCGGACACCTTTTTATGGCATTTGTTAAGCGCTTACTATGTGCCAGACTCTGTACTTAGCATTGGGGTAGATTCAAAGTAATCAGTCCCTGTCCCACATGGAGCTCACAGTCTTCATCCCTATTTTGCTGTTGAGGGAACTGAGACTCAGAGAAGTGAAGTGAATTGCCCACAGTCACCCAACAGACAAGAGACGGAGTCAGGATTAGAACCCAAGTCCCTCTGACTGCCAGGCACGTGCTGTACCTACTAGGCGCTTCTCCTGATGGCGATCTTCAGTCTTATGCCACACGAGTGACCCAGGAAGTAACATCTGAAATCAGAGCAGTTTGAGCTGGAAAATATTTAGCCTCAGGAACAATTCTATCAATGATATTTTCATCCAATTACTCAGGATTGTGTATTCAGTCACTTATCAGACAATCAGTCAATCAAACAATTAATGGAACATAGTGAGCACTTGCTGTGTGCAGAGCACTGTACTAATCACTTGAGAGAGTCCAATACAACAAAGAAGGTAGACTTGTTTCTTGCCCACAATGAGTTTACAGGCAAGAGGGGTGACAGACATCTTTGTGAATATAAATATAAATCAATCAATGTTTTTATTGAGTACTTACTGTGGGCAGAACACTGTACTTCCCACCGTCTAGGCTGTAAACCTATTAAGGGCAATCAATCAATCAATGGTATTTATCGAGCGCTCACTATGTGCAGAGCACTTTTCTAAGCTCTTGGATGAACACAAAACAAGAGAATAAGCACAATCTTTCCCTACTCATAATGGGTTTGCAATCTAGGGAGGGAGGTCAGGGAGTATATCCACTAATTATGTTGTATTGCACTCTCCCAGTCACCTAGTACAGTGTTGTGCACATAGTAAGTGCTCAGTAAACGGATGAAAATACAGTTAAAATGTCTATATAAAATCAGAGAAGCTTCACTGTAATAAGTAGAGAGAACAAGACTGTAAGATTTCTTGAGGGCAGGGAATGTGTCTCCCAACTTTATTGTATTATATTCTCCCAGGCTCTTACTACAGTGTTCTGCACACAGTAAGGACTCTATAAATATCATTGATTGACTGAATATACGAGAGAAGCAGTGTTGTCTAGTTTGTACAGCAGGGGCCTGGTAGTCAGAAGGACATGAGTTCTAAACCCAGCTCGGTCGCTTGTCTGCTGTGTGACCGTGGGAAAGTCATATCGCTTCCCTTGAACTCAGTTCCCTCATCTGTAAAATGGAGATTAAGACTGTGAGCAACATGTGGGAGTCATGGACTGTGTCTAACCTCATTAGCATGTATCCCTGGGCTTAGTACAGTGTCTGGCACATAGTACTCGCTTAACAAACACCTTTGATTGGCCTTTCATTCATCCCTCATGACCCCAACTGGTGATCAAGTAGCCAATCAATTTATCAATCAGTGGCATTTAACCCTGCCTCTTCCCATCTCTTCTGACCTTCCTCATCCCCTGAACTTAAAGCTTTCTCCCTCTCAACAGTCTCACTTTCTCCCTCTCAACCCTTTCACCCCACTCCCTGGCTTTCAACATTATTCCTTGTTTCACTGCTTCCCTTCCCCTCCCACCCCTCAACATCCCCCGACCACACACCTCCATGACTCCTGGACCTAAATCCAGGAAGCATCTTAGCATTGCAAAGCTGAAACTGGGTGTAACTGTAGAAATATTTGTGGTCAGGGTGGTCCATAGGGGTGGGTTTAATCAACCAAATCATTAATCATATTTATTGAGTACTTACTGTGTGCAGGGGGTTGTGCTTGGGAAAGTACAATAAAGCAGAGTTGGTAGACACGTTCCCTGTCCACTAAATCAATCAGTGAGTGGTATTTATTCAGAGCACTTTACTAAGCAGAGTACAGTAGAGTTGGTATTCATTCAATCGTATTTAGTGAGCACTGACTGTGTGCAGAGCACCGTACAAAGCGCTTGGAAAGCACAATTCAGCAACAGAGACAATCTCTGCCCACAATGGGCTCACAGTCTAGAAGGGGGTAGTTAGACATCAAAACACGTAAGCAGGCATCAGTAGCATCAATTGAAATAAATAGAATTATAGATATATGCACATTATTGATATAAATAAATAGAATTACAAATATGTACATATAATACACAAGTGCGATAGGGCAGGGAGAGGGGTAGAGCAAAGGGAGCGAGTCGGGGTGATGGGGAAGGGAGGGGGAGCTGAGGAAAAGGGGGGCTTAGTCTGGGAAGATCTCCTGGTAGTGGGGAGCCTTCTGTAAGGCTTTAACGTGACATGGTAGATGTGAAGAGGGAAGGCATTTTAGGGCAGAAGCAGGGTGTGGGAAAATATGATAGAATCGATTAATCAGTGGTATTTATTGAAAACTTACTGTGTGCATAGCCTGTATTTTTTGAGGTTTTTTAATGGTATTTGTCAAGTGCTTCCTTAGAACCAGGTACTGTACTAAGCATTTGGGAGAGATCAGTCATCTTTATTGAGCATTTACTGTGTGCAGAGTACTAAGCTCTTGGGAGATTGCGGTATAACAATATAACAGACACATTCCCTGCCCACAGAACCTTACAGTCTACAGTCTTGAATAAAATGCAATAGAGTTGCTAGGCAGGTTTTATGCTCTCCAGGAGTTTACTATCTAGTCAGGGAGATAGACTGTAACAGAAAATAGAAATAGGGGGAGCAGCAGAGGATTCATTCGTTCAATCATACTTACTGTATTACTTACACTGTATTACTTACTTAGCACTTACTGTATGAAAAGCACTGTACTAAGCACTTGGGAGGGTACAATATCACAGTAAACAGACACATTCCCTGCCCACAAAGAGCTTACAATCTAGAGGGGGAGACAGACATTAATATAAATAAATTAATTAATTACAGATATGTACATAATATA
This sequence comes from Tachyglossus aculeatus, assembly GCF_015852505.1. NCBI lineage: Eukaryota > Metazoa > Chordata > Mammalia > Monotremata > Tachyglossidae > Tachyglossus > Tachyglossus aculeatus. Next base: position 2,506,032 of record NW_024044829.1, read on the forward strand.
TGGACATAAGTGCTTTGGGGCTAGGGTGAGTATCAGAGTGTTTAGGGGATAAAGGCTGAAGTACATAGGTGACACAGTAGAGAAAATATAGGATGAGGAGATGAGTGATTAGTTCAGCATGACTATAATAGTGTTCTTAGTGCAGTCTCTGCACACAATAAGCGCTCAGTAGTCAATCAATCATATTTACTGAACTCTTACTGTGTGCACAGCACCATACTAAGTGCTTGGGAGGGTAAAATATAGCAGAGTCGGTAGAATAAATTTAATAGTAATAATACTTTTGGTAGTTTTTAAGCACCTACTATGTGCCAAGCACTGTTCTAAAAGTTGGGATAGATACAAGTTCTTCAGGTTGGACAGAGTCCCTCTGCCACATGGGGCTCACACTCTTAATCTCCATTTTACAGATGAGGTAACTGCAGCCCAGAGAAATAATGTGACTTGCCCAGGTACACACAGTTTATCAGTGGTGGAGCTAGGATTAGGACCCAGATCCTATCATTAAATACCATTGATTGATTAATTGAGAGATTAGTCAGGGAAAACTTTCTGGAGGAGATTTAATAAGTAGAAATCTATGACACAGTTCCTGTCGTAAAGAACATATGGGCTAAAGTGGATATTCATTCAATCGTATTTATTGAGTGCTTACTGTGTGCAAAGCATTGCACTAAGCGCTTGGAAAGTACAATTCGGCAACAGAGACAATCCCTACCCAAGATCGGACTCACAGCCTGGAAGCGGGGAGACAGACAACAAAACTAAACCAAGCAAAACAAGTAGACAGACATCAATCTATAAATAGAACTATAGATACGTACACATCATTAACAAAATTAATAGAATTATAGATATGTACATATCTACACAAGTGCTGTTGGGTGCAGAGGGCAGTAGAGTAGAGGGAGGGCGTCAGGGTGATGGGGAGGGGAGTAGAAACAGAGGAAAAAGGGAGCTCCGTCTGGAAAGGCCTCCTGGAGGAGATAAGCTTTCAGTAGGGTATACGAGATCACCCCAAAACTACTCCAATAGTAGATGAGAGGAAAGAAATACTTAAGACCCTCCCAGAGGAGCCAAACTTCCGGTTGACATAACAAGTCTACAGCTGAAGTAAAGAGAATGAAGGTGTGGGGAGAAGCCCCCCAATTAAGCTGGGGTCGCCGACCAAAAGGCGGCTCCGGGTTCTTTAGATTGGGCGACGATGAGCCAAAGACCAGATATAGAGCCAGGGTAATCAGTTCTGCCTCTTAATTCGGTGTACTCACATAGCTGTAGTGCAGCAAGCAAGTGAAGGAGGGGATCCGAGTCCTCCTAATCTGCAGGGCAGGCTCTGCAGAGCTCGGTCTAAATCCCTACAACTAATAATAGCAGCAATACCTCTTATATACAAAGACCCCTCGTAACGGCTAGCCCTCCCCATATTCTCAGGGTGTCTATCTGATTGCAGGCAGTTCTCGTTCCTCATCCTTGTAGTGTAGCAGTACCCTGTCGTTGCCGTGGGATGCTCAGGTGAAGGGAGGGGGTGAATTCACAGATAGGGCACTCTTCCCACACTCCACCCCTTCGTCCCCTCAGTACGCCTAGAGCAAACTGGAGCTGGGGACCACGATAGTGGAGGGCCTGCACAAGTAACAGGATCCTAGCACCAAAGCTGCGTAGAGCACGACACACCCTAGCACGATCCACTGGGACCAATGTCTCGTTCCCACACTCCCACACACCAACAACCATGAGAACCATCCACAGTCTGTCAACATCTTTTGGTTCAGTGTCCGTATCTGCAGTCTGGGTTTAGTTAGGCAGAGCGCGGTGTGGTTCCAATCTCGCTGTACGTCGGCCGGGGCCTGTCATATCACTTCCGTGGCCTCCTCCACCTGCTCCGGCCAAGGTACTGAGTCCACTAAATCCCTCGGAACGCCCCGGAAGGGGGTGTGGTGTTCATGCCTCTCCCATCCGGAGAGGTCGATACGATTACCAACGGGCAACCTTACTAAAGACGTAAGAAGCGGTGTGGCTCAGTGGAAATAGCACGGGTTTGGGAGTCAGAAATCATGGGTTCTAATCCCGACTCCACCAATTGTCATCTGTGTGACTTTGGGCAAGTCACTTAACTTCCCGGGGCCTCATTTACCTCATCTGCAAAATGGGGATTAAGACAGTGGGACAACCTGATTACCTTTCATCCACCGCAGGATGCAAGTAAGTGCTTAGGAAATGCCATCATTATATTATTGTTATATTACTACAAACAAGCGTTAAATTAGCACAAGCAGCACTAACATTATAATTAAAAGTGATCATCGTTATGTTTACCTGTTCTTTGCACGCCCAACAGAATTTCCCATTACTCAAATACCAGTAGTCTCCATCTTCCACCCGAGCGATGGAAGTCGGCCAACTGTCTTGTACGCTTTCATGCCCCCTGGGGCCATGTGAGCAGAACCAATCCCTCTTTACTTTGGTACATCCAGAAGGGCAGAAGGGCTCCCATTAATTCCTGGACCCATTCCAATATTCCCACCTCCCTCCCAGGGGAAACATCGGCTTGTGATCCTGCACTATCCCAAATCCTACTAGGGCCGTGACCCATAGGTGCGGGTTGCCCATCGGGTTGGGTACCCTTACCTTAATAGGTGATAAACCTGCCATATAGTACCTGAATGGCAGGCCATGCAACAGAGGCTCGTTAAAGGTGAGGCAGGCTGGGGGACCACTGTGCTTGGTTTATTACTTCTGTTAGGGTGGTGAGATATGGTAGCAGTCCTAACTGACTCTGGATGCAGGCATCCGACCAGGCGGTGCTTTGGGCCCAATGGGCCAGCTCCCCTGTGAGGATGCCCGCCCAAGTTTTCAGAGCTCCAGCTGACAGTGCCACTATTTTCCACCTCCTGGCGTCCTACAACATTCCAGTGCTAATTAGCTGCTGGATCTGGCTTTCATATTGGAGGTCTTGTCCCCATAGGCCTTGCATGTCCGCTTGGTTCCCTACTCCCAGCTAGCTGCCGACCCACCCAGTGATGTCATTATTCCATCGTCCGAGGGCCCTTGCCGGCGACCGGTTTCCTACCCACCAGGTCCACTGTAGGCGGAGCTGGGCCAAGGTAGTGGAGCAGTTCGGGTGATGGGTATCTACCCACCATGGTTCCAATGACCAGGAGATTGCCTCAGTAGTTCATCGAGTGTGGGTGAACAGGCAAGCCCCTTCCACGGTGGCTTCCTTTAGGTATGCGGCCCTGGTACCTGGGTATCCATTGCCCATATTGTCCGGTATTACTTCGACTGCCAGCAGGGGCGTGCCCGAATTCTAGGAACCATCTGTGGCATTTTCCTTGCTCGGGGTAGGGGCGTTCAGCCAATAACCATACTTGTGCCATGGAGGGGTAATCCGGGAGGGGCATCTCCCAGGCAGCACAATGGGTGCCGCTAATGCTCCCTGATCCTCATATCCGGCTGGTTTCTTGCTTATCGGTTTGAGGCACAGCCAGGCCGTTCTCATACCTGTGACATTTGTATTTACCACAATGTCGTGCACACCGTGGTGACATTGGTGACACTTTTCTTTGACATCGTGACGTTTACACTTTGATCATTAGAGTTATCCAGCATGTGGCAGGGCACCTGCACAGTGGCGTTGAATACCGTCACAGTCTCCCACTTCCCATTGTATTCTCCGGCTGCGATTACAGTGGCAGGCAACCGTCATCCTTTAGTGGCAGCGTCCCATCACACGTCGTTTCTGCTATTCAACGGTGCTGGAGTGGTGGTGTCATCTTCTAGCCGGGTAAGGGCCACAGAATGTCATGTAGCGCGGCCCACTCCTTGACCTCGTGCCCTGTAAAGAGGGTGCCCTGTTCAGAATCTATGTAGGCAGCAAGCCGTATCCAGACCACATCACCTGAAGCCCTTGTATAGTAGAAACCTACTTGGTTGCTGTCACTGGGTAGGTGAACGCCAGTCCCATAGTAGTAACCACCGCGGTGAGCGCGTATCTCTTTCCCTGGTACAGGGGAAGGGGCCTTTGTAGTCAATCTGCCATCTCTCCCCAGGTCGACTTCCTCGGGGAGGGAGCCTTGGTGGACCTAGGACCGCGAATTCTATTGCATGCAATGTTTACAAGAATTGGCTTACCTCCCTGCGGGTTCCTTCCAACCGCCGTCCCCGGAAGGCCCGGTACGTGGCATCCACCCAGCTATGAGTGCGTGGATGAGCTAGTGTCTCATGAACCCAGTGGATGGCATTGGTGGGCCGTGTCTCCCGCACATGTGCGAGCGTGGCTGCCTCCTTCTTCCCGGGGGTCCCCCAAAGAGCTGGCACATAGTACAAAGTGAGTGGGGGGGCTCTCAGGCTCTGAATATTCGGGCGATGTCACACCACATCTCTTTTCCCCATACCTTGCCCCGTGCTACCATACACTCCTTAGCTTCCCACACCCCCAGCTGTGTGGCTACGTCGTTGTATACGGCCCACGAGTTGGTTGCCAAGGCGTCTACATCAGGGTGTGTGGATGGAAGCATCCATACCGCCCCGAGTTCAGCCCGTTGGCTGGACTGATGGACCACTTCTTCCCAGAGGATGGTATCCGTGGGGGGATGGACTGCAACAGCAGCCCACGTACTCAGGTTCCCTCTGACTGACCCATCAGGTAGCATGTGCCAGTTGGTAGCACCCCCTCCCCCTCCCCCTTCAGCACAGGCCAGTTCTTACAAATTCGTACCGAGGGGATCGAGGGAGGGGGTCCCGTGTCCTTAAATGTCACCACTCCCAATATACACTCGGGTACCGCCGTGATACGTACCTGATAGGTGGCGGGGGCCAACCGGCCCATACCCAATCGGAGGGTGGTTCTCACGGCGGAGGTGCTGTGCCCCCCAAACCCTTCTATCCACATACGGGGGCCCGTGAATTTGCTGGGGTCCCCGTGTACAGTGGTGACTTCTGCATCAGTGTCTACCAAGGCGAGGGTGGACTGAATATTCTGAGGACCCCAGTAAATGGTCAGGATAACATATGGCCTCCGATCCCCTCCGATTGACCTGACCCGAAGGGAGGGCCCTTGTCCACTTCTCTACGGCTGGTCTTTCCATTTGCTCAGGTCCGGGTACAGCAGTGCAGAAGGCACCACCCGGGACTGAGTGAAGGGGCCCCCTGTTTTGTGCCCGTTGACACTTTTGGGTGCTCCAGATTTACCTTCTCCTGTGGTATACCTCTGATACTTAGGCAATTTTTTCTACAGGGCGAACAGCACGGTGTTTGCTTATCTATCTTTTCTCCTTTGGTCCCAGCCGCTACTAAATCTCTCCACATTTGGGATCGGGATACCTTCTGTATTGCTCCTTCTGGAGCGATGGATTTTGTTGCGGCCACCTCTAGAATCTTGCTAGATTTTGAGATCAGCCCCTCCAGATTCCCCAAAGCCAATGTAAAATCTATGACAGGTTTGCCCAACTTTTCCTTAACCGGGGTCAACAACACTCTCTGTAGGTTGGGGGACACCGACAGGAAGAGTTTACTGCGCATCCCGGAATTCACGGGTGCTGCATCGGGGCTATAATCTCCGACATATATTTGCTGTTTCATTCCCAACCTTCTCAAAAACGCGCATGCCTCTTCTGTGCCCACCCAATCTTCTGGTTCAGCGGGTAGTTCGTTCGGGGTGACTCAGGTGTATTTTTCGGTGACCAGTACCTAGTCCATCATGGGGTGGTTGCCCCTGTTGGCCTGCACCCTATTTTGCAGGTGACGGAACTGGGGCAGAGAGAAGTGAAGTGAGTTTCCCAATGTCACATAGCAGACAAGTGGCAGAGACAGAATTAGAACTCAGGTCCTCCGCCTCCCAGGCTCAAGCTCTTCATCACGCCAAGCTGCTTCCCTCACGTGGAACCCTTCATCCTCCTCTTACTCCAGCAAGAAAGGGGGTCGGTTCATCCCGGAAATGAAGTTGCTGGAGAACATCTTCCCCAGGATGGCCTTCATATCCTTGTTCCTCAGGCTGTAGATGAAGGGGTTCAGAGTGGGGGACAGCACTGTATAGAAAACGGACACCAGCAGGTCCGGGGAAGGCGGCTTCAGATGGGCAAATGAACCCATGAAAAGATTCAGAGAGACCATGGCGAGGTGAGGCAGGCAGGTGGAGGTGGCTTTGGCCTGGCCCTCAGTGGATCCCATCCTCCGTGAGGCAGAGAAAAGGGAAATGACTCAGGGTCACACAGCAGGCAAGTGCAGGAGCCAGGATTAGAGCCCAGGATGATGATGATGATGATGATGATAATAATAATAATAATAATAATAGTATTTGATAAGCACTTGCTATGTGACAGGCAGCACTGTACTAAGAACTGGAGTAGATGTAAGCAAATGGGGTTGGAGAGAGTTCCTGTCCCATTTGGGGCTCATAGTCTCAATCTCCATTTTACAGATGAGGTAGCTGAGGCACAGAGAAGTGAAGTGACTTTCCCAAGGCTACACAGCAGACAGGTGGCAGTGATGGGATTAGGATTCTTGACCTTCTTTGACTCCCAGTCCCATGCTCTTTCCAGTAGGCCTCATTGCTTTTTAACCTAATCAGTCTTATTTATTGAATGCTTACTGTGTATGTAACACTGTAAGAAAGGCCTGAGAGCATACACTATAACTTTATAATCAGGATGGTAGACATGTTGCCTGCCCACCATGAGTTTACAGTCTAGAGGGGGTGACAGACATTGAAATAAAAATCAGGTGAATAGGTGTTTACTCCTGATTTGACAGAGGAGCAACATGAGGCACAGGGAAGTTAAATGATATGCCCAAGGTCACAGCAGAGTGTAGTGAAGCTAGGACCAGAACTCCAGTTTTCCACAGACATCTTTGCTGTCCACATTAGCCATCTCTTTTGGGGAATTCTTACTGGATCCACCCACCTCATACAATGCTGACTCTTTGGTCAGGAACCTCCCCCAGAAGTGGCCCAATACCAGGAGGCATAGCTGGGGCTTGAATTGGCCTAGTGAATATAGCCCGGACCTGGGAGTCAGCAGGACCTGTGTTCTAATCCAAGCTCCACCAATTGTCTGCTTTGTGGCTTTGGGCAAGTCATTTCACTTCTCTATGCTGCAGTTACCTCATCTGTAAAATGGGGATTAAGACAGTGAGTCCCATTGTGGGACAGGGACTGTGTCCATGCCGATTTACTTTTATCTTCCCCTGTGCGTAGTTCAGTGCCTGGTGCAGAGTAAGCTCTTAACAAATGCAAAGATTACTACTATTACTTTAAGTTCAGGGTCTCTCAATTCCCAAAGTCATGTTCTATCCCCCAGACACACAGCAGCATGGCCTAGTGGATATAGTGATTTGGAAGTTAGAAGGACCTGGCTTCTAATTCCAGCTCCACGACGTTTCTGCTGAGTGACTTTGGTCAAGTCATTTCACTTATCTTGGCCTCAGTTACCTCATCTGTAAAATGGAGGTTAAGACTGTGTGCACCATATGGGGCAGGGACTGTGTCCAGCCTGATTAAAGTATATCTACCCCAGCACTTAGAACAGTGCCTGGCACATAGTAAGCCCTTAGCAAATTCCATAAGCAAAACAAGCAACAACAACAGCAGAGATTAACTGAAAGCAAACCGACACTCTGGTGACTTTTCTGTTTCCCAGCGGAGCAACCAGGACAGGTCTTGGGAGTCCTCCAAAGAAACTCACCTGCAAAGCTCTTCAGTGAAACGCCAGTTATGAGGTCCCAGTCCCATCTCCCAAGGAGCCCCTTCACCCAGAGAATCCTGGCCTCTCCTAACAAGTTAGAAGCGACCATTGATCCTTTTGCCCTCGGTGAGCCAAGATGAGTGGGGACCAAGAGGTCTGTAAAGCCTCTTCCTCCTCACCAAGTGTTTTCAGGCTCGAAAGGAGAAGCCAGCGACGTGAATCATCATGAAAACTGAAGCCGAGGCCCGACACTATGAGTCTGACTAGTAGGTACAGGAGGAGAGCAGCCCAGAGAGGGAGTTTCACAGGAGAACTGCGACTGAGGAAAATGGAAGTAGGAATCCCTCCCATTTCCTTGTAGAAGACAAGGCAAATAAATCCATATGCTCCGTATAAATCATTCTCATTAATAATTATGGCCTATATTGAACACTTCCTATTTGTCAAAAACTGTCCTAAGCGCTGGGGTAGATGAAAGATAATCATGTTGGACACAGTGTCTGTCCCATGTGGGTCTCACAGTTGAAGTCAAAGAGAGAAAAGGTATTGAGTATCCATTTTCAGATGAAGAAACTGAGGCAGAGAGAAGTTAAGTACTTTGCTCAAGATTACACAGCAGACAAGTGGCAGAGTTGGGATTCGAACCCAGGTCCTCTGACTCTCAGGTTTTTACTCTTTCCACTAGGCCATGCTCCTTCCCTGTAGTTATCTTCTTCCTCTGCTTCATCCTCCTTTTTTCATTTTTAATGATATTTGTTAAGTACTTACTATGTGTCAAGCACTGTTCTAAGTGGCTGGGGTAGATTCAAGGTAATCAAGTGAGACACAGTCCCTTTCCCACATTCGCCTCACAGTCGAAGTACGTAATTCCAATTTTACAGCAGAGGAAACTGGGGCACAGAGAAATTGAATGACTTGTCCAAGGTCACACAGCAATCAAGTAGCAGAGGTATGTTAAGAAATATGCCTTTCAAAGGCTTTAAGTATGAGACACGTTAAGTGACATGCTTAAACTCATTTAAATACGAGTCTGTCGGGTATGAAGAAGGAGGGAGTTCTAGGTCAGAGGCAGGACATGGACGAGGATTCGGCAGTGAGGTAGAAGAGATCGAGGTACAGTGAGTTGGCACTAGAGGACCGAAGTGTGCCGGATGGAATGTAGAACGAGAGCAGCGAGGAGAGGTAGAGGGGTCAAGGTGATTGAGTGTTTTAAAGCTGATGGTGCGGTGTTTCTTTTTGATGCAGATAAGATCCACTGTCCAGATGGACCAATCAGAGAGGGAGAAATATCGAAAACTGAACTGTACTTCCAATGAAAGGTGAAGTGAAACTTGACTCAGCTGTCCTTTAGACTGTATGATCATTGTTGGCTAGAGGACATGTCTACTAGCTCTGTGGTCTTGTACTCTCCATGTCCTTAGTACAGTGCTTTGCAAACAGTTATCTCTCAGTAAATATAATTGATTGATCAATTGGACTGAGGATGTGGTTTGACTTCTGAGGTAAAGTTTCTGACCGAAATACCCCCTGGGGCCTTGTGGGTAGGAAACCTGCCTATCAACTCTGTTTTGTTTTCTTTAATCGTATTTGTTAAGTGCTTACTAAGTGTCAGACACTTCACTAAGCACTGGAATAGATACGAGTTAATCAGGTTGGACACTGTAGTCCCTGTTCAAACTCAGGGCTCTCTCTTAATCATTATTAATCCCCAGAATCACACAGTAGACAAGTGGCAGAGTCAGGACTAAAACTCAGGTCCTTCTTATTCCCAACCCCATGCTCTATGCACTAGGCCACGCTGCCTTTCAACTTAATCAAACAATCGTAGTTATTGAGCACTTACTGTGTGCAGAGATTCTCTGTTATATTGTATTCTCCCAAGATCTAAGTACAGGGCTCTGTACAAACTAAGCACTCAATAAACACCATTGATCGCTTCCATGAGGTTCAGCTGGAATCTCAATTAAGAGTTAGCTAATGTGAGCAGAGAAGAACACAACTTTTGTCAAAGTAACTACCAGTTAGATCATAGAGCCCTGGCATCAGGAAAGAATTGTGACCAAAGGGGAAAAAGAGCACAATCCTTGGAGTCAGAGGCCCTGGGTTTTAATCCTTGCTCCACCACTTACCGCTGGATGACTTTAACAAGTCACTCCACTTTTCTGTGCTTCAGGTTCTTCAAAAGATGATTTGGGCAGCTGAGTGAAGTGTGGACTGGAGTGCGGAGAAACAGGAGGTTTCAAAATCAATCAAAATCAAAAAGTCTTTGATTGGGTTTAGGTGTAGACTGATTCAGCAAAACGGTTTGCAATCATCTGTAGGTTGTCTTTGGTGTGTGATGCTAGGGCACAACCATCTCCAAACGGCAATTTCTGAATGACTGTCTCTAGGATTTTGATTGAGGATCCAAGTAAATTGAGTCCCAAGAGCTACCCAGAGGAATGAAAAAATGTTCTACCACCTGCGTCCGTGTCTCTTTTTGCATTTTTCAGGAAGATTGAGTGGCATCAGTTCACAGCACCAGGCCCACATGCAACGTTGCCTCACTCCACTGGTATTGGAGAAACGGATAATATTAATAATAACAATAATAATTGGGGTATTTGTTAATCACTTACCTATATGCCCAGCACTGTGCTAAATGCTGGGTTGTATACAAGTAAATCAGGTTGGACACAGTTCTTGTCCCACTTGGGGCTCACAGTTTACACCTATTTTTCCCCATTTTACAGATGAGATACCTGAGGCACAGAAAAGTGAAGTGACTTGCCCAAGGTCACACAACAGGCAGGTGGCAGAGCTGGGATTAGAACCCATGACTTTCTAACTCCCAGACCGATGCACAGCTTCCTTGTCTATGCCTTAATCACAGAATCTGAATGAACTTTGGAAGATGTATTAGGTTTCAGTGCCCAGCTCTACCTACGATGTCAAAGGCTTTCATAGAGCCTACTACGACATGAGGTCGTAATGAACTTGGGAAAAAAAACGCATTTGTTTTGTATTTTTCTCATAGCTGTTTAATCCAGAGAGGGATGAATACTAGACCCGAGTTAGGAGTATTCTAGAACTGGGGCCCTGGTGTTATAGGCTCAGTTAGTCAGAACTGCCTGGCAGTCATTTAAAGGGACTTAGTTCATTAACCACATAGGAGAGGAACGGTTACCCAATATCATTTCGTGAGTCCTCATTGCTAATCAGGATGGACATTCCCTGTCCCATATGGGGCTAACAGTCCAAGTTAGAATCTGCCATCATTCTCCATTGTCCTCCTTCATTCTCCGTTATTATTCATCATCCTCCAACAACCTCCGTAATCCATCATCATCTGTTATCTTCTCTCATCCTCCATTATTCTCTACTGTCTTCTGTCATCCTCCATTATTCCCCATCGTCCTCTGTCATCCCCCATTATTCTCCATCATCTTCTGTCATCGTCGATTATTCTTCATCGTCCTCCATCAGCCTCCCTTATCTATCAACATCTGTTATCTTGTGATCCTCCATTATTCCCCATCATCTTCTGACGTCCTCCATCCTTCTCCTTCATCCACCAATATCCATCGTCCTCTGCCATCCATAATCCCCAATCCTCCATCTTCCACCATTCTCCATTTTCCTCCATCTTCCTTCATCATCAGTTTTTCAGTTTCAGCCACGTCTCTCATGAGCTACTATACAAATGGCAAGTGGCCCCAAACGTTTGAATAGGGTATTTTGAAAAGCAATGTTCTAATTAGCAAATCTTGGGTATCCTTCTTCTTCCTCCCTCAGCAAGTAACATGGAAGGCTCCGGAAGATGGGCAGTCACACCTCAGTGACCGGATTCCTCCTCCTGGAGTTCTGGTAGGTCCAGGAACTGCAGCTGGTCCATGCAGCGCTGTTGCTCCTGGTCTACCTGGCGGTCGTGATGGGGAATCTCATCGTCGTCACTGTCACCACCCTTGACCGGCGCCTCCACACCCCCATGTACTTCTTTCTCAGGAACCTGTCCGTCCTCCACCTCTGCCTCATTTCCGTCATCATCCCTAAATCCATCCTCAACTCTATGTCCCAAAACAGGTCCATGTCCTTCCTGGTCTGCGTCTTCCAGGTTTTGCTAGTGATTCTGTTTGCTGCTTCAGAGATGTTTGTCCTCACGGTGATGTCCTATGACCACTATATGGCCATCTGCCGCCCCCTGCGCTACAAGGTCGTCATGGAGAGAGGGGCCTATGTAAAGATAATGGACACCTTATGGCTCAGCAGGGGGCTTCTTGGAGTTTTGTTCTCCACTGGTATATCCTTCCTGCCTTTCTGTGGGTCCCACGAGGCCCAGCAGTTGTTCTGTGACATCCAACCCTACTGAAGATCTCTTGTTCTGAGAAACATACGGCCGAAGACATAAGCATTGACATGGGGAGCTCCTTCGGTTTCCTCTCCTTTGGATTCGTAGTCATTTCTTACATTCACATCTTCTAGGCTGTGGTAAGGATGCCGTCATCAGATGGGCCGTCCAAAGCCTTCTCCACCTTCCTGCCCCACCTGGTCGTTTTCACTCTTTTTATCACTACAGGCACCTTTTCCTACCTAGCACCCCCCTCAGTCTCCCCTTCGACTCTGGACCTGCTGGTGTTGGCATTCTACACGGTGGTGCCCCACACCCTGAACACCTTCATCTACAGCCTGAGAAACCGGGACATTAAAGTCACCCTGGGGAGGGTCCTAATGTCTCATAAACGGTTCATTCTAATGCCATGAACTTCTAATATGCAGAGCGTTGTCCCTACCCATTCACTTAACACTAACTGCAGAGCACTTTCCTAGGCACTGCTAATCCTCTTCGCCTCTCAGTCAGTAAATCAGCAAGTCAATCATATTCACTGAGCAACTATTAAGGGGGAAATCACTCCGTTTAGCACTACAACAAAACCAGAACAACGTTCTAGTCAATAAATCCATCCACCAACAGTATTCATTGAGCACCTATTGAGAAGCAATCTACTAATGGATTTGGAACATACTGATTAGGACTGGACAGCTGTCCAGAAAATCAATGTCGAGCCTCACAAACCAGGGACAGGAATTATTTATTGGTTGAGAAAACATTTGAAAGAGAGGGTGGATGGAATGTTGGAAATTTCATAGTAGAGCAGTTTTGGAGTATTGGCCTAGACCCGTTATCCTTGTAGGAGTGAAAGAGCTGGTGGAGGCCAGCCTTATTCAACTAGTAGCAGTAGTAGTAGTAGTAGTAGTAACAGTAGTATTCATAGTAGAAAATAGTAGCAGTAGTGAAAGTAATAGTCATAGTAATAGCAGTAATAATCATAGTAATAATAAGAAGAATTATGGTATTAATAATAATAATAATAATGGAATTTTTATTAAGCGCTTGCTATATGCAAAGTACTGTTCTAAGCGCTGGGGAGGATACAAGGTAATCAGGTTGTCGCACAGGGGGCTCACAGTCTTAATCTCCATTTTACAGATGAGGTATCTGAGGTGCAGAGAAGCTAAGTGACTTGCCCAAAGTCACACAGCTGACAAGTGGTGGAGTTGGAATTTGAATCCATGCCCTCTGACCCCAAAGCCCGAGTTCTTACCACTAAGCGTTTACTATGTGCCAGGCACTCTACTAAGTGCTGGACTAGATACAAACAGATCAGATGTGACACAGTCCTTGTCCCATATCAGGCTCACAGCCTTAATGCCCATTTTATGGACAAGGTAGCTAAGGCACAGAGAAGTGAAGTGACTTCCCCAAGGTCACACAGCAAACTAGTGTGTAGAATTCAAATGCAAGTTCTTTCTGACTCCCAGGCCCGTGCTCTGTATACTAGGCCATGCTGCTTCTCTTAGGTATTAGTAGTAATACTAGTAATAATAGTAATAGTAGTAGCAGTAGTAGTAGTCATAGTAATAGCATTAATATTGGCAGTAGTAGTACCAGTAGTAGTAATGGTGGTAGTACTATAGTAGTAGTGGTACTAGCACTACTAGTAGCAGTAATAGCAGTAGTAGTAAAGTAACCGCTGTAGCAGTAGTAGTAAGTAGTATTAGTATTAGTTGTAATAGTAGCAGTAGGAGTAGTTTAGTAACAGCAGTAGCATTAGTAATAACAGTAGTAGCATAGTAATAATAGTAATGAAGATTCCCTTGAGTTCCCTTTGAGTGTAAAACACGGTGGTCAGGAAAGTACAACAGAAGGATGAGTCTCTGCCTACAAGAAGGGCTAACAGATGATAGATACTGATAGTGGAATCGGAATAAATAATTGACTGCACATTCATGAATCAAATCAATGATATCAATCTAATTAATTTGATTCATTAAATTCTACACTCTGATGAGGACAGTACACTTTGTATCCTCCTGATACTCGTGTAGCGCAAAGTACTCAATAGGCACTCAGTTAGTGCTCAATAAATTCCACTGGATAAAAAATTTGAATATACATCTAACCACAAGCGCTAAGACAGAGAGGGAAAAACGATCTCGAATACGAGAATAATCAACCTTTGTTGAAATTGAATCCAATCTTCCCTATTTCAGAGTGACATTATTGTTCGCATGTCAGTCAGTCAATCGTATTTACTGAGCACTTACTAGGTGTAAAGCACTGTACTAAGCACTTGGGAGGGTACAGTATAACAATACAAGAGACACATTCCCTGCCCACAAACAGTTTATAGTCTAGAGGGAGATAGCAACATTATTTTAAATGAATAAGTTTCAGATATGTACAGAACTGCTGTGGGGCTGGGTTGGGGGTGAATAAAGGGAGCAAGTCAGAGTGATGCAGAAGGGAGTTGAAGAAAAGGAAAAGAAGAGTTAGTCAGGGAAGGCTTCTTGGAGGAGATGTGTCTTCAATAAGGCATTGAAAGTGAGGAGAGTAATTGTCTGCTATGAGGAGGGAAAGGCATTCCAGGCCACAGGCAGGACGTGGGCAAGAATTCAGCAGTGAGAAAGATGAGTTTGAGGTACAGTGAGAAGGTTGGCATTAGAGGAGCAAAGTGTGTGGGCTGGGTTGTAGTGTGAGAGCAGAAAATTGAGGTAGGAAGGGGCAAAGTAATTGAGTGTTTTAGGGCCAATGGTGGGGAGTTTCTTTTTGATGCGAATGTGGATGGGCAACCTTTGGAGGTTCTTGAGGGGAGGGGAAGCATGGGCTGAACGGGTTTTTTTTTTTAAACTGTTGTCAGTGGGAAGCTGCTTCCACAGAGAAGCAGAGTGGTCTAGTGAATAGAGCACGGCCCTGGAAGTCAGAACGACCTGAATTCTAAATCCAGCTCCACGACTTGCCTGTTGTGTGACCTTGGGCGAGTGACTTGAATTTTTTGGGTTTCAGTTTCCTCAACAGCAAAATGGGGATTCAGTAACTGTTCTCCCTCCTACCTATAGACTGTGAGTGTCATGTGGGGCAAGGACTATATCCAGCCTGATCGATTTGTAAATACCCCAGTGTTGAAGGCAGAGAACACTCATTAAACGCCATTACTACTATTTGGAGAAGCAGCGTGGATCATTGGAAAAAGCAGGGTTCGAATCCCGGCTCTGCCAATTGTCAGCTGTGTGACTTTGGACAAGTCACTTAACTTCTCCGTGCCCGTTACCTCATTTGTAAAATGGGGATTAAGATTGTGAGACCACCGTGAGACAAAGTGATCACCTTGTACCCTCCCCAGCGATTAGAACAGTGCTTTGCACATAGTAAGTGCTTAATAAATGTCATTATTATTATTATTACTACTATACTGGAAAATCACGTGGGCAGAAAACGAGTCTGTGACGTCTGTTGTATTGTACTCCTCCAAACACTTGGTAAAGCGTATTGTACCCAATGGGCACTTAATTAATGCAGTTACTCATTGTGGGCAGGGAATGTGTCTATTGTTATATTGTGCTCTCCCAGGCGCTTAGTACAGTGCTTTAAATACAGTAAGTGATCAATAAATACATTTAATGAATTAACAAATGCATACTGTGGCCACTGTTACTACTGTTGCTGCAATTATAGCTACTATTTGATCCCAACCTTTATGTCATCGTACACATGCACAGGCAAAATTCACAATCGAACAGCTCAGGTGTGTTTTACGTGCACAGCTGGGACTACAATGAAAATAGCAGAGACGACCGTGCCTCTAAACTGCTTTGTGAAGTGCTGGTACGTTCCCCAGTGGACCTATAATCCAAAATTTATCCCAGGCCTGTTTCTGCTTTAGGAGCCTCTCTCTACAGCCCTCAGTTAATAACATTTTTTTATCTCCACGGAGACAAAATCTCCAGACTCCCTGAGGATCAATCAATCGTATTTATTGAGCGCTTACTGTGAGGAGATCACTGTACTAAGCGCTTACTGGCATCCTCAGCTCTGCCCTTCCTAACCAGACGTCCACAAATCTCTGTCCCCAGGGGTGGGAGGGAAGAATAAAGTCTCTTTTCCAGAGGCCCTTGTCTCACTGCCCTGGAACCAGACATTCCAAGAGACCAACAGATCAGTCATCATTCTCACCGGCAGCCCTCTTTTTGTTGTCCCTCAGATCCTCTTGAGCACCAGGGGAGCTGAGCCTGAGGACTATGTGGAGTCTGACCCCTCCCAGCGGTGAGCGTCCTTGAGCTGTAGAGGAAAGGAGGCCAACCCAGATCAGCGAAGCCCAGACGACCCCGACACTGCACGTCTCCTGGGAAGTGCAGAACCTGAATCAATGAATAACCATTGTCACCATCCCCTTGCCCCTCACATCCATACAGAGACCCTGATCTGCCTTGCTCTCCAACTCAGAACAGAGAGTGCTGGGTCAAACCAAGGGAATGGTTTGAGTGTCCATCATTCAAGCAAACATCCACTGTCCCAGGGTGCTGTTGGGTGATTTATCGGTGGCTAGGAACCCCCTCCAGGCACTTCAGAGAGCCTATGCCCCTACACCTGCCTCTAACTGTTTCTGGAAGAACCCCACTTAGCCAGTTCAAGGATGAATTTCAATTCCCAAATCGGATCCCAGGGAGTGTCCTTATCCTGCCCTACCTTCTGCAGTGCTCTATCTTGGATGTCACGAAGCAGCATAGCCTAGGGAAAGAGCATGGGTCTGGGAGTCAGAGAACCTGGTTTCTGATCTCATCTCCTCCACTTATCTGCTGAGTGACCTTGGGAAGTCAACTAATTTCGCAGTACCTCGGTTTCCTCATCTGCAATATGGGGATTGAATCCTCCTATGTCTGACTTAGACTGTGAGCTTCGAGTGGGACAGAGACTGTATCTAACCTGATTATCTTGTATCTACCCCAGTGTTTAGTACAGTGCCTGGCACATAGTAAACACGCAACAAATACCATTACGAACTAACCAATCTGGGTACCTGGACCGGGTCTGGAGTTGGTGCCGAATACCTGTCTATGTATTTTATTTTGCTGTCCGTGTCCCACTTTTAGACTGTGAGCCCGTTGTTGGGTAGGGATTGTCTCTATCTGTAGCCGAATTGTACTTTCCAAGCGCTTAGTGCAATGCTCTGCACAGAGTAGGCGCTCAATAAATACTATTGAATGAATGAGTGATGAATCCTGGCTGGAGAGGCCTTGCTGCCAAGGTCAAAGGTCTATGGGGGGGGGAGCTCTGCTCAGAAAGATGGGAGGTGGTGTGAGTGTGAGGTTGGTGAAGAGCAGAGGCTGTATTGGCATGGCCTTGGAAATGCAAGCTCTCCAGACAGTGGGGGTGAATAATAATAATAATTGTAATATTTGTTCTTCCTATGTGCCGAGCACTGCATTAAGCACTGGGGTAGATTCACAGTACTCAGGTTCCATATGTGACTCACAGTCTGTGTAAGAGGGAGAAAGCAACATGGCTTAGTGGAAAGAGCATGGGTTTAGGAGTCAGAGGATGTGCGTTTTAGTCCCGGCACTGTCCCTTGTCTGCTGTTTGATCTCGGGCAAGACACTTAACTTCTCTGTGCCTCAGTTACTTCAACTGAAAAATGGAGATTAAAATTGTGAGCCCCACGTGGAACAGCCTGATTACTCCGTATCTACTCCAGCTCTTAGAACAGTGCTTGGCACATAGTAAGCACTTAACAAATGCCATCATCATTTTATTATTATTAAAAGTTATTGAATCTCCATTTTGTAGATGAGGGAACTGAGGTACACAGACGTAAAGGAACTTGCCAAAGTTCACACAACAGACAAATGGCAGAGCTAGGATTTGAAACCGTGTCCTCTGAATCTGAAGAGATTCTGCCTCCCCTCTCTATGTCCTTACAGGTTGGGCAAACCCATTAAGGCATTCATCTGTTTGGAGCCCGAGGTCTTGGTCTAAGAAAGCTATAGTCCACTATTCCAGAAAGGTCACAGATCAGAAAGCAAAAATTAAAAATTAAAAGAAATAGGCTGTGGAGCTCTTTTTAGTGGAAAGAACCAGGAGCTGGAGCTGGAGGGCATTAAGTCAAAATGTTGGAATTGACTGTCATAAATAATCTTTCTCAGACTTTTAACTCTTGGCTAAAATCTAGAAAGTGGTGGCCGCCTTCAATGGGAGTGGAAAGCACTGTCAGTTCCATCCTGGAAATTCTAGACTGTAAGCTTCCTCCCTAGAGTGTAAATTCCTTGTAAGCAGGGAATGTGTGAACCACCTCTTTTATATTGTTCTCTTCCAAACGCCTATCACAGTTCTCTGCACATAGTAAACAATAAATACCAACGATGAAGATGAGCATTATTTCATCCCTCAGAGAAGTAGCGTGCCTTAGGGGAAAGAGCATGGGCGTGGGAGTCTGAGGCCGTGGGTTCTAATACCGCCTCTGCCGTTTGTCAGATGTTCTACATTGGGCAAGTTACTTAATTTCTCCATGCCTCAGTTACCTCATCCGTAAAATGTGGATTGAGACTGTAAGCCTCGTGTGAGACAACCTGATTACCTCGTATCTCCTCCACGGCTTAGAACAGTACTTGGCACATAGTAAGTGCTTAACAAATGCCATCATCGTCATTATTATTATTACCTTTCACTTTTCATGGTAGAAATCAATCAATCTATTAGTGTTATTAATTGAGCATGTACTATATATAGATACCAGTCCTAAGTGTGAAGGACAGTATGATAGAACAGAGTTGGTAATAATCATAATAATTATGGTATTTATTAAGGGTTTTCTTTGTGCCAAACACTGTTCTAAGCACTGGGGTAGATACAAGGTTATCAGGTTGCCCCATGTGGAGCTCAAGGTCTTAATCCCTACTTTACAGATGACATCACTGAGGCACAGAGAAGTTAAGTGGCTTGCCTATGGTCATCCAGCAGACAGGCTGCAGAGCCAGGTAGATAAGTTCCCTTCACACATCAAGTTTATAGTCAAGAGGTGGAGAGAGATATATTAATATAAATAAATAATTTATGCGTATATCTCCTCACTCCCCACTCTTGAAAACTTTTCAATGCACTCCCATTCAATCAATCAATCAATCAATCAGTCGTATTTATTGAGTGCTTACTGTGTGTAGAGCACTATACTAAGCGCTTGGGAAGTACAAGTTGGCAACATATAGAGACAATCCCTACCCAACAGTGGGCTCACATTCTAAAAGGGGGAGACAGAGAACAAAACCAAACATACTAACAAAGTAAAATAAATAGAATAGATATGTACAAGTAAAATAAATAAATAAATAAATAAATAGAATTATAAATACGTACAAACATATATACATATATACAGGTGCTATGGGGAAGGGAAGGAGGTAAGATGGGGAGATGGAGAGGGGAACGAGGGGAGAGGAAGGAAGGGGCTCAGTCTGGGAAGGCCTCCTGGAGGAGGTGAGCTTTCAGTAGGGCCTTGAAGGGAGGAAGAGAGCTAGCTTGGCGGATGTGTGGAAGGAGGGCATTCCAGGCCATTCATCTCTTTCCCTCTTACCTATCCACACTCTTCTCCCACTAAAAGCCCCAGCTTGCATTCTTTGTGTTTAATCAGCTCACTGGGCCTCATTTCTTAATAACAATAATGATAACAATAGTGATATTCATTAAGCACTTACTATGTGCCTAGCACTGTTCTAAATGTAGGGGGAGAAACGAGATATCTAGGTTGGTCACAGTCCCTGTCCCACATAATAATAATAATAAACAGTCTTAAACCCCATTTTTCAGTTGAAGAAACTGAGGCACAGAGATGTGAATTTACTTGCTCGAGGTCGCACAGCAGACAAGTAGTGGTCCTTCTGACTCCCAGGTCCGTGCTCTATACAGTAGGAAACCCTGTTTCTTCTTTCCTACTTTTATCCCCAGGTTCACACATTTCCCTCAGAATTCTTCCCACTTCAAATTTGCCAGACCTCAGCTCTTCCACGTTCAAAAACCCTTTGAAAAAACCACCTCCTCCAGGAAGATTTTTTAATGGTACTTGCTAAACACTTATTATGTCCCAGAAAGTATACTAAGTCCCGGGGCAGAGGATACAAGATGATAAGGTTGGACAAAGAAAATGTCCCACATGGAGCTCTCAGTCTAAATTGGAAGGATAGCAGAAAAGTGGTGAAGCTAGGATTCATTCATTCAGTCAGTCATATTTACTGAGAGTGTACTGAATGCAGAGTACTGTACAAAGTGTTTGGGAGAGTACACTACAACAATAAACATAAACATTCCCTGCCCATAACGAGCTTACAGTCTAGAGCAGGGGAGACAGACATCAATACAAATAAATAATTATAGATATGTACGCAAGTGCTGTGTGGCTGGAAGTGGGGAAGAACAAAGGAAGCAACTCAGGGTGATGCAGAAGAGAGTGGATGAAAGTGATAGGGGGTGCTTATTCTGGGTAGGGCTCTTGGGGGAGATGTGCCTTCAATAAGGCTTTGAAGGGGAGGATAGTTATTTTCTGTCGGATTTGAGGAGGCAGGCATTTCTAGGCCAGAGGCAGGGCGTGGGTGAGAGGTCGGTGGTGAGACAGGCGAGACCCAAGCACAGTGGGAAGGTTAGCACTAGAGGAGCAAAGTGTGCTGACTGAGTTGTAGAAGGAGAGTAGAGAGGTGAGATAGGAGGTGTATGATGATGGAGTGCTTTAAAGCCAATAGTGAGGTGTTTTTGTTGGATGCAGAGTTGGATGGGCAGCCACTGGAGTATCATGAGGAATGAGGTGACATGTCCTGAATGTCTTTATAGAAAAATGAAACGGGCAGCAGAGTGAAGTATGGACTGGAGTGGGAAGAGACAAGAGGTTGGGAGGACAGTATGAAGGCAGATGGAGTAATACAGGCAAGATAGGATGAGTGATTGCATTAACGTGGTAGCAGTTTGGATGGAGAGGAAAGGGCAGATTTTTGCAATGTTGTGAAGGTGAATGAAAAAGAGGAGTCAAGGATAATTCCAAGGCTATGGGCTTATGAGACAGAAAGGATGGTGGTGCTATCTACACTGATGGGAAACTCAGAGGGAGGACAGGCTTTGGGTAGGAACACAAGGAGTTCTGTCTTAGACATGTCAAGCTTGAGATGGTGGGAGGATATGCACGGAGAAATGTCTTGAAGGCAAAAGAAAACGTGAGACTGAAGAGAGAAAGAGCGAAACCAGGACTGGAGATATAGATTTGGGTATAATCTGCATAGAGGTGGTAGTTGAAGCCATAGGAGTGAATGATTTCTCCAGGGGAGTAAATGGAGAATAGATGGGTATTAGAACCCAGGTCCTCTGACCCCCAAGCCTGGGTTCTTTCCACTGGGCCACGCTGCTTCCCTTGACCAAAATACATAAGCACTTGGAACGTCCTCCCTCCTCCCTCCTCAAATCCATCAAACAATCACACTTCCCTACTTTAAACCCCGTCTGAAGGCTCACCTCATCCAAGAGGCCTTCCCAGACTAAGCCCTCCTTTTTGTCAGCTCCCCGTCTCCTCCGCAGCGCCCCGACTTGTTCCCTATGCTCTACCCCCTTCTCCCTGCCCCACAGTACTTGGGTTTATATGTACTTATCCATAATTCAATTTATTTGTATTGATGCCTGTGTACTTGTTTTGATGTCTGTCTCCCCCTTCTAGAATGCAAGCCCGGTCTAGGCAGGGATTGTCTCTATTGCTGAGTTGTACGTTCCAAACGCTTAGTACAGTGCTCTGCACATAGTAAGCGCTCAATAAATACGATCGAAAGAATGAATGAATGAGTGAATGAGAAGCTGAGGAATAGTATGTTTTCAAATTGGGCATCCAGCTGGAATTCTTAATGAATTCCAGTTAACCACTTTCTCATTTCCTGGCCACATTGTTCCCAGGAAATCCAAGTAGAAAATGACCAATATCTCCATGGTGATGGAATTTCTCCCACCGGAATTCTCAGAGGTCCGGGATCTGCAGCTTGTCCACACCGTGGTGTTCTTCCTGATCTACCTGGTTGCCTTGAACGGGAATCTTCTTATCGTCACCACCACCGTCCTCGACCAGGGCCTCCACACTCCCATGTACGTTTGCCTCAGGAATCACCGCCATCGTCCCCAAGTCCATCCTCAACTCGTTGACCAACAGCAGATCTATCTCCTTCCTGGGGTGTACTACACAGGTCCTTTTAATGATTATCTTTGGAGGTTCAGAAGTTTTCATCCTTACAGCAATGTCCTATGACCGCTACGCAGCCATCTGCTGCCCCTTGAGCTATGGCATCATCATGGACCGAGAGGTTTGTGAGAAGTTGGTCGCCGCCTCCTGGATCAGCAGGAGTCTCTACTCCCTGAAGCACACTGCCGCCATTTTTCTTCCCACTTTTGCGGTCCTCGCATCATCCACCAGTTCTTCTGTGACGTCCCCCAGTTGCTCAAACTCATGTGTCCTGGAGATGCCCGAGCAGAGGTCTGTGTTCTTGTCCTCAGTATTATTTTGTGTTTAGGCTGCTTTGTATCCATCCTCATGTCTTATGTCCACATCTTCTTGGCGGTGCTGAAGATGCCGGCCACCGAGGGCCGAACCAAAGCCTTCTCCACCTGCCTGCCTCACCTCGCCTCTCTGTATATTTTCACGGGTTCCTTTGCCCATCTGAAGCCATCCTCATCCTCCCCATCGACACTGGACCTGCTGGTGTCCGTGTTCTACACAGTGTTGCCCCCCACCCTCAACTCCCTCATCTACAACCTGAGGAACATTGACATGAAGGTAGCCATGGGGAAGATCGTCTCTGTTCACTTCATTTCAGGGGTGAACTGCTTCTCTCTCTTTGCCATGGATATGTATAGAGAGCTCTCCTTAAGGGAGGGTTTGGTCAAAATGGTCCTCAGTTTAGAGCTTTCCCTTTCCCTCCCCTCCACTCCCTCTCTGGGATTCCTAACACTCTAGAGAGTCAGCGCTCAATAAATAGCATTAACTGAGTGATTGATTAATTAATTTATTGATTAGGAGAGTACAATGCAGTAAAATTGATAGACAGGTTCCCTGCCCACAAGAAGCTGAAGTAGAGAGAGAGAGAGTAAGACTCATTATGGGCAGGGAACATCCCTGTTAATTCTGTTGTATGGTACTCTCCCATATTTATTTATTTATCTGTTTATTTATTTATTTATTTATTTATTTATTATTTTCATGGTAGTTGTTAAGCACTTACTATGTATCAAGTCCTGGTCTAAGCGCTGGGGTAAACACAAGTTCATTAATGGCAGATCATTGATATTGGTTGTGGTATTAATAGCACCACTTGGAACAGTGCCCAGCACTTAGAACAATGGCCCTAGTTAGGACAGTGCCCGACACATAGTAAGTGCTTAGCAACCATCATAAAAATAACTAAAAAGAACATTGGAACAATGTTCTATTCCCTTTGGCTATCAATGGGACCTAATAAATGATGGTATTTTTTAAATGCTTACAATGTTTCAAGCACAGCCTCTAAAACGCCAGTGAGTAGGTGCAGTGAGTACCCAGATATTGAAGGAGTGAAGTGTTGTAGTAGATTAGTCACGTATGGTAGGAGGGGGCAGGCTCCTTTCTCTATACTCTAGGTTCAGAGGAAGCAGCATGGCCTAGTGTATGAAGCCCGGGCCTGGGAGCCAAAGGACCTGGGTTCTAGTCCCGCCTCCACCATTTTCCTGCTGTGTGACCTTGGGCAAGTCACTCAAGTTCTCTGTGGTTCAGTTACCTCATCTGTAAAATGGAGTTTAGGACTGTGAGCCGCATTTAGGACATGGACTGTGCCCAAACTGATTACCTTCCATCTACCCCAGTGCTTAGAACAGTGCCTGGTACATAGTAAGAACTTAACAAATACCATTAAAAAAAGCTTACTGTGGGCAGGACTTGTGTCTACCAACTGTGTTGCATTTACTCTCCCAAGTGATTACTTAATTCATTCATTCATTCGTCCGTATTTACTGAGAGCTTACCGTGTGCAGATCACTGTCCTAAGCACTTGGGAAGTACAAATGGGCAACATATATAGACTGTCCCTAACCAACAACAGGCTCACAGTCTAGAAGGGGGAGACAGACATTAAAACAAAACAAGTTGACAGGTGTCAAAATCATCAGAATAAATAGATTCATATAGATATACACATCATTAATAAAATGAATAGAGTAATGAATATGTACTAATATACACAAGT
Organism: Tachyglossus aculeatus; assembly: GCF_015852505.1. NCBI lineage: Eukaryota > Metazoa > Chordata > Mammalia > Monotremata > Tachyglossidae > Tachyglossus > Tachyglossus aculeatus. Next base: position 2,530,256 of record NW_024044829.1, read on the forward strand.
GCTGTAGGGAGGGGAAGGGGGTAGGGCAGAGGGAGGGATGGGGCGATGGAGAAGGGAGGTGGAGGAGGAGAGGAAAAGAGGGGTTCAGTCTGGGAAGGCCTCCTGGAGGAGGTGAGCTCTCAGTCGGGCTCTGAAGGGAGGAAGAGAGCTAGTTTGGCGGATGTGTCGAAGGAGGGCATTCCAGGCTAGAGGCAGGACGTGGGCAAGGGATCGACAGCGAGACAGGAGAAAACGAGGCACAATGGGGAGGTTAGCGGCAGAGGAGCGAAGTGTATGGGCTGGGCTATAGAAGGAGAGAAGGGAGACGAGGTAGCAGTGGGCGAGGTGATGGAGAACCCTAAAGCCGAAAGTGAGGAGTTTTTGCTTGATTCGCAGGTTGATAGGCAACACTGGATATTTTTGAGGAGGGGAGTAACATGCCCAGAGCGCTTCTACAGAAATACAGTCCGGGCAGCAGAATGAAGTATAGACTCAAGCAGGGAGAACCAGGAGGATGGGAGACCAGAAAGGAGTCTGATGCAGTAATCCAGTCGGGACAGGATGAGAGATTGAACCACTAAGGTAGCGGTTTGGATGGAGAGGAAAGGGCGGATCCTGGAAATGTTGTGGAGGTGAGACCGGCAGGTTTTGGTGACGGATTGGATGTGTGGGGTGAATGAAGGAGCGGAATCAAGGATGACACCAGGGTTGCGGGCTTGTGACACGGAAAGGATGGTAGTGCCGTCTACAATGACGGGAAAGTCAGGGAGAGGATAGGGTTTGGGAGGGAAGATAAGGAGCTCAGTCTTGGGCATGTTGAGTTTTAGATGGAGGGCAGACATCCAGATGGAGATGTCCTGAAGACAGGAGGAGATACGAGCCTGGAGGGAGGAAGAGAGAACAAGGGTAGAGATGGAGATTTGGGTGTCATCAACATAGAGATGATAGTTGAAGACGTGAGAGCGAATGAGTTCACTAAGGGCGTGAGTATAGATAGAGAACAAAAGGGGACCAAGAACGTACCCTTGAGGAACCCCTACATCAAGAGGATGGGAGGGGGAGGAGGAGTCCATTAAGGTGAGTGAGAATGAACGGCCAGAGATATACCAGGAAACCCAGAAGAAGACGGAGTCCGGGAAGCCAAGGTTGGGTGGCGTGTTGAGGAGAAAGGGATAGTCAACAGTGTAGAAAGCAGCTGAGAGGTCGAAGAGGATTAGGATAGAGTAGGAGCCATTGGATTTGGCAAGAAGGAGGTCATTGGTGACCTTTGAGATGGCAGCTTCGGTGGAGTATAGGGGACGGAGGCCAGATTGGAGGGGGTCTAGGAGAGAGTTGCAGTTGGGGATTTCGAGGCAGCGAGTGTACACCACTCGTTCTAAGAGTTTGGAAAGGAAGGGTAGGAGGGAGATAGGGCGATAACTGGAAGGGGCAGTGGGGTCAAGAGAGGGTTTATTTTAGGATGGGGGAGACGTGGGCGTGTTTGAAGGCAGCGGGGAAGGAACAAGTGGAGAGTGAGTGGTTGAAGATGAAAATCAAGGAGGGGCAAGTGTTTTCATAAGATGAGAGGGAATGGGGTCCGAAGAACAGGTGGATAGAGTAGCACCTGAGAGGAGGGTGGGGACCTTATGCCAAGGTACTGCTGGGAAGGATGGGAAAGTAGAGGAGAGGGCTGACAGAGCCGGGGGGTTGGAGAGGGAGGAGGGGTAACTTTGGGGAGCTCAGACCTGATGGTGTTAATTTTACTAATCAAGTAGGTGGCCAGATCGTTGGGGGTGAGCGATAGAGGGGGGGGGGGTTAAATGTCCGGAAGAGCTGAAGGGAGTGATGGGCATGGGTGTCAATAAGGGAAGAAAAATAGTTTTGCCTGGCAGAGAAGAGAGCAGGGTTATCATCATCATCATCAATCGTATTTATTGAACGCTTACTATGTGCAGAGGACTGTACTAAGAGCTTGGGAAGTACAAATTGGCAACATATAGATACAGTTCCTACCCAACAGTGGGCCCACAGCAGGAAAGGGTAAATTTGAAGTGAACTATGTTGGTTTTCTGATTAGACTTTCGCCAGCAGCGTTCAGCAGCTAGAGAAAAAGAGCAAAGGAGGTAGACAGTAGGAGTGATCCGAGGCTGTGAGTTAGTTGTGCGGTGCAAGAGTGATGAAGTGAGAGGGGAGATAACGAGTTGAATTGAGTAGAGAGGGTGGAGTTGAGAGCAGTAATCTGGTCATCAAGAGTGGGTAGAGAGGATAGGGAGGAGAGACAGGGTGTGATGCGCTGAGAGACATGGATCGGGTCGAGAGAGCGGTGGTCTGTGTCGGGGCGTCATATAGATTTACATGGGAGAGTAGTGTGAGTGAGGAGGCAGGTGAGAAGGTTTTTGATCAGAGAGATGGATTTCAGAGTTGGTGAGGGTGGGGATAGTGCAGCCGTAGGAGATTATGAGGTCGGGGGTGTGACCAAGTTGTTGAGGAGGCGAGGTGGGGTGGTGCAGGAGGTTGGCAGAGTCAAGGAAAGATAGAAGGCGGGCAGCAGAGGAGTCACCAGGGACATCCATGTGGATATTGAAGTCTCCGAGGATCAGGGTGGGCATGGAAAAGGAGAGAAAGAAGGTGAGAAAGGGTTCAAAACGCTTAAACTATTTGGACATGGGGCCAGGGGGACGGTAGATGACGGCTTCAAGAATCTGGAGAGAGTAGTAGAGGCCAATAATATGGGCTTCAAAGGAGGGGAAGGAAAGGGAAGGGGGAGGAGGAATAGTGCAAAACCGGCATTGGGGTGCAAGAAGGCCCACGTCCTCCCCCTGGCCTGGAATACCCTCCCTCCGCACATCCGCCAAGCTAGCTCTCTTCCTCCCTTCAAAGTCCTACTGAGATCTTACCTCCTCCAAGAGGCCTTCCCAGACTGAGCCCCATTTTTCTTCTCCTCCTTACCATCCTCCCCGCTCTTCCTCCTTCCCCTCTCCAGAGCACCTACATATATGTTTGTACAGATTTATTACTCTATTTATTTTACTTGTACATATTTACTATTCTGTTTACTTTGTTAATGATGTGCATCTAGCTTTATTTTTATTTATTCTGGTGACTTTACATCTTTCAACATGTTTTGTTTTGTTGTCTGCCTCCCCCTTCTAGACTGTGAGCCCACTGTTGGGTAGGGACCGTCTCTATATGTTGCCAACTTGTACTTTCCAAGCGCTTAGTACAGTGCTCTGCACACAGTAAGCATTCAATAAATACGATGAATCAATGAATGAATGAGTGAAGAAGGAAGCCGACACCTCCTCCTTTCCCGGTGAGTCTCGGGGAGTGGGAGAAAAAGAGGCCTCCGCTGGAGAAAGCATCAGAGACCGTGTCATCTGGAGTAAGCCAGGTTTCGGTAAGGGCAAGGAGGAGAAGAGAGCGGGAAAGGAACAAGTCAAGGATGAAAGGGAGCTTACATATAATGAAGAGGGTGTTCCAGAGGCCACAATTGGCAGCAGCTCTGAAGGGAAGGGGGTGCGACCTGGGTGACAGGGGCTGGGAGGATTTGGATGGGAATGAGTTTTCGGGGGCCTGGGCAGGGAAAGGGCAATGAGGGGTGGAGATGAGGAGGGAGAACTGGGATGGGGCGGGAGTGGGGAGGAAGGGAGGGAAGGAGTTGGAAGGGAGGGGTTGTAGAATCACAGCGGGATTCTGGGGAGGGGTGGGCATGAGGGGTAGGGGTGTGGGAAAGGGAGGGAAAGAGCTTGGTGGGAGAGAGGAAGGGGAAGGTGAGGACTGGGAAGGGCTGATGGGAGCAGGGGAATTGAGAGTTCATGGTGAGATCAGCGAGGTAAATGAACAGCGCAGCGAGCAGTTAACAATTAACATGCACTAGCAACAATAAAATAAGAAGATGATGACATCATAGAGAGCAGTTAACAATTAACATGCAATAGCAACAATATAATAAGCAGATGATGCCCAGAGCAGAAGGTTGAATTGTCCATGGGTCAATGAAATCAAAAAAGCTAATGGCAAGGAGAGTCCAGGGGCTCTTGGCATAATACAGTCCTCTGCAATTTATTTATTCATATTAATTTCTGCCTCCCTTTGTAGACTGTAAGCTCGTTGTGTGCAGAGAAAATGTATTTCATTGTTGTTTTATACTCTCCCAAGAGCTTAGTGCAGTGCTCTGTACACAATAAGCACTCAATGAATGCGATTGAGTGAATCATTGAATGAATGAATGAAGTGGAAGCGTCCTGGCTTAGTGGAAAGAGCACGGGCCTTAGAGTCAGAGAACCTGGGTTCTAATCCCATCTCTGCCAATCGCCGCGTGGGTGACCTTGGGCAAGTTACTTGCCTTCTCTGAACCTCAGTTTCCTAATCAGTAAAATGAGGATTCAATACGCGTTCTCTCTCCTACTAGGATGTGAGTCCCAAGTGGGGCAAGGACTGTGTCTATCTTGATGAACCTGTATCTACCACAGTTTCTTGGCACAAAGCTTTCTGTGGTCAGGGAACCTGTCTACCAACTCTGTTACATTGTATTGTCCTAAAATGCTTAGTATAGTGTTCTGCACACAGTAGGTGTTCAATAAATACCACTGATTGGTTGTGGAACCAATGCCACAATCATTATTACTAGTAGCAAAAATGTATCAGGACGAAAAATAACTTAATATTCATTAAATAAAATATGAAAATATGCACAAATCCGTAAGTGCTAAGGTTAAGAACACCATCTATATTAAGTAATGGGCTGGAGAGATTGGGGTGCTGTGAACTAATCAGGGGAGGATTTCTGAGGAAGAGGGATTTGACACTGTGGAGAGTTGTGTTGGATTGGGAGGTGGGGAAGAAGGCATTCAGACTATTTACGTGTTCTTAAATAATCTGGAGGACTGAGTGAGAAGCAAAAATCTTCACCTGCAAAGTGTGATTCCTTATCTGTAAAGTGGGTTTCAATTCTTTTCTCCCTCTTACTTAGACTGTGAGCCCCACGTGGGCCGGGGACGGCGTCCAACTTGAATAACTTGTGTCTACCCCAGGCGTGGAACAGTGATTGAAATTCAATTCAGTCATTTTTGCTGAATGCATACTGTGTGCAGAGTACTGTACTAATCACTTGGGAGAGAACAATAAATCAATAAACAGTCAAATTCCCTGCCCAAAATGATCTTACAGTCTAGAGGGGGGATATAATAATTGCTTAGGGCACATGGTAAATACTTAGCAAATGACATTATCATCACCAAAATATCCAAGTGGACCCTAATTTACCTTGGAGTTGATTTTCTCATATAAATACATGTTCTAAATTAGGATTTATTCCAGAACCTATGGAAAAAGAATACGAAATTCCACTTTGTACTATGTTCTCTAATATTAACACTAAATTACTCTTTAATCTTTATTAAAATAGCTCATAACATGAGGAGTTCTATTATTGAGACGCAGCATGGCCCAGTGGAAAGAGCCATGATTGTGGATTGTGAACATGGATTGTGTTCAACCTGATTAGCTTTTATCTACCTTTGCACTTAGTACGGTGCCTGGCACATAGAAAGCCCTTTACAAAAGCCATTAAAAAAGGAGGATATTGAGGGTCCTGGAAGCTGGTGGTCAGCAGGATTCTGGAGGAATCGGGGAACTGTTTGCTGCAGAGCCCAATCAGTTGTGCCTAATGGCTATGTGGTCTGAGTATTTGTTAAAGCACTTACTATGTGCCAAGCAGTATGCTAACTGTTAGGAAAGAATAGCAGTTTTGCTTATTGGGAAAAGCATGGGCCTGAGAGTCAGAGGATTTGTGTTCTAATTCTGGCTCCACCACTTGTCACCTGTGTGGCTTTGGACAAGTCACTTGTGCTTCAGTCATTTCATCTGTGAAATAGGAATTAAGATTGTGAGCCTCATGTGGGTCACCTGGCTAACTTGTATATACCCAGTGCTCAGTGGTACATAGTAAGGCGTTAACAAATACCATAAAAATACACCAGTGAGAATTAGAAAGGGCTCCTGGCCTTCAAGATGTTCATAGCCTGATTAACCTGTATCTACACCAGCCCTAAGTACAGCGCCTGGCACATATTTAGTGCTTAGTTAGAGAAGCAGCATGGTCCAGTGGAAAGAAACCGGGCCTGGGAATCAGAGGTCCTGGATTCCAATCTTGACTTGTCTGCTGTGTGACCTTGAGCAAGTCACATAACTTCTCGAGTCCTCGGTTACCTCATCTGTAAAATGGAGATTATGACTGTGAACTCATATGAGACATGGATTGTGCCTCAACTGATTAGCCTGTAACGACCGCAGCGCTTAATTCAGTGCCTGGCCCATAGTAAGGGTTTAACAAATACCATGACCCAAAAAAATGAAAGAGAACAGAGAATGGAAAAGGGTTAAGGGAGGAAGAACAATAGGAACACTCTGTCCTGTAGACCAGTGAGACTAGATTCCTCACTTGATAATGAAAGTGGTATTTACTAAGAACTTACTATGTTCTTTACTAAACACCGGGGTAGATACAAATCATCAGATTGGGCACAGTCCCTGTCCCACACGGAACTCACCATCTAAATAGGAAGGGGAACAGGTCATGTATGTCACCAAAAACCAAGATCATCAGGTGAAACCAGTAACTCTCACATCAGAAAAAGACATCCCTACTAATATCCGACCCCCGGTCTTCTTCCTCTGACATCCAGGAGCGAGGACTGTCTCCATCCAGGCACTACATCAATGCATGCAATGAATCCTCGGGGGAGCCCAAAATGCTGAACAGCTCTCTCGTGCCAACCTGTCAGCCTCTGGATCAGCCTGTCCCTCTCCATTGAGTAGTTTTCTCTTTGTGTTTTGGGCCGTGACCATGACGTTTAGTCTTCTGCGGACCACATTATTCTCCCAGCTTCATGGTGTTCAGTGCAGGATGGTTAGCCATCCCTGCACCTTGGAGAGTAATTATTCCAGTGGCTATTACCATGTGTACTAAGTGCTTGGAAGAGTAAAATACTACAGAGTTTGGAGATTCAAATTTGTTGGAGTCAGAAGGGGATTTCAAACCTATTAATTCCCTCCTTTACTTTCTCTCCTCCTTTAGAGTGTAACCTCGTTGTGTGCAGGGAACGTTTACACCGACATTATTGAATTGTACTCTCCCAAACACTCAGTACAGTGCTCTGTACACAATGAGTATTCAGTGAATGGCTCTGGCTGATTGCTCCATGTGTCAGTATCTACTGCTGTTATGTAGTGAAGCAGTGTGGCTTACGGGAAAGAGCATGGGTTTGCGAGTGAGAGGTCGTGGGTTCTAATCCCGACTCCACCACCTTGTCAGCTGTGTGGCTTTGGACGAGTCGCTTAACTTCTCTGTGCCTCATTTACCTCATCTGTAAAATGGAGATTAAGACTGTGAGCCCCACGAAGGACAACCTGATTACCTTGTAACTACGCCAGTGCTTCGAACAGTGTTTGACACATAGTAAGCACTTATCAAATACCATAATTAATATCTTTACGTATTCGGCAGATCTTTCTCCTGTTGCTTTCCCTGATTGCATTCCTCCCAAGGTCACATTTTGCATCTAGAGGACCCCAGACCACCCCCACTGCCTCTTTCATCAGGACTGTTATATATTGCCCTATCCCGAGCACTTAGTACAGTGCTTTGCATACAGAAAGTACTCAATCAAAATCTCTGATTGATTGAGTCACCCACCAAGATTAGTTTGCGGTCTCCTTGAGGCTTTCCCTCTCAGAGATTTGGGAAGGTTGGGATTCACTTCCCACTACCCTTGTAGCTCCCGGGGGCTTTCTCCTCCCCACCTCTTTCCCACTGCCGCTCGACAATTCAATATACTTCTTTTTCTGGGGTATTTGTTAAGCGCTTCCTAGGTGCCAGACACTGTACTAAGCACTGGAGTAGAGTCAGACTAATCAGGTTGGGCACAATCCGTGTCCCACATGGGGCTCAAAGTCATAATCCCCATTTCACAGATGAGGGAACTGAGACACAGAGAAGTGAAGTGACTTGTTCAGGGTCACACAGTAGGCAAGTAGCAGTGGTGGGATTAGAACCCAGGTCTTTTCGACTCCCAGGCCTGAGCTCGTTTTTCTATGGTCCGATGTTTCTGTGCTATCTTCCGTCCTTCCCATTACAGATACTTCACCAAACACTACCAGCATCTCATGGCCCTGACGTTTGCGTTGGAGGCCATCAAAAAGGACCCCAGTCTGCTACCCAATATTTTCCTGGGCTTCCACCTCTTCAGCGTCCACTTCCTGGAGATGATCACAGCCGAGATTTCCATTTCTCTGCTCTCGGGAAGAGCCACAACGGTTCCCAACTACAGTTATGAGCCAGAGTAGCGGGACAAACTGCTGGCTGTCATAGGAGGGATATCGTTGGCAGTGTCCACTACTGACTCCTGGCTGCTGGGACTCTATAAGCTCCCCCAGGTGAGGACTCCCAACTGCAAGGGGTAGACAAGCACTAGTTTGTTGTTGCCGTTGTTGTGGTTGTCATCGTTGTTATCACTGTGTTGTTTTATGGTATTTGTTAAGCACTTACTATGTGCCAGGCACTGCACTAAGTGCTTGTCCCATGGACAGTCTGAGACTAGGAAATTCCCCACTTTTCCTCTGCTCCTCCTCCCTTTCCCATTGCCCCGACTCCCTCCTTCTGCTCTACCCCCATTGCCGCCCCACAGCACCTGTGTATTTATGCACATATTTATTATTTTAATCATTTTATTTATGATGTGTATATATCTGTAATTCTATTAATTTATAGCGATGCTATTGATGCCTGTCTATTTGTTTTGTTTTGTTTTGTTGCCTGTCTCACCCCTTGTAGACTGTGAGCCCATTGTGGGGTAGGGATTGTCTCTGTTGCCTAATTGTACTTTCCAAGCACTTAGTACAGGGCTCTGCGCACAGTAAGCACTCAATAATTACGAATGACTGACTGACTCAATGAATGAATGAATGAATGAGCCAAAGTCAGTGAAACGTGCCTTTGCCTGGAATGAAAACTGGACCGGGGAGCAGAATGAGGACATGGCTGTGGCCCAGGGCGCCTTCCTTCATCATCTGCAACTGCTCCCTCGTCCAAGTGATGGATGTCCAAGTCCATCTGCACGGCCTGGTTGAGGATCTTACCTCAGTTCCCCGACATGGACGTGACATCCGAGGCTGTGGTCATCATCATCCAGGGCACTGAGGGCTCCGCCACAGGTTTTTACTGTGTCCTGGGCTACATGGGGCTCCCGGACCCTGGTCAGATTCACGGTGGCCTTCCTGGCAAGGAAGCCGCCGTCCAGTTTCACCCCACCCTCAGTCCCACGGTGTTTCTGTCAGTCAGTCGGTCAATGTCAGTCCATTGTAATCATTGAGTGCTTACTGTGGGCAGAGCACTGTACTCAGCCCTTGGGAGAATACAGTGTAACAATGTGACAGACACATTCCGGGCCCACAACGTCTATATCCGTAATTTAATTTAATGCCCGTCTCTTCCTCTGGCCTGGATGCTCATTGTGTACAGAGAATGTGTCTTCCAACTCTTATTTTGTACTCTGCCAAGTGCCTAGTAAGGTGTTTTAAGCACAGCAAATGCTCACTAAATGCCACTGGTTGATTGGTTGTTTGAGGAGGCTTTATTGGATGAGATCCCATATTGTAATCTTGGGCTGGAAGCCCGTAGAACTGGAAAATTGGGTGAAATAAAATGAGAAGACTCCTTACTACTGGCTTTAAAGCACTCAGTCAGTTCCCTCCCTCCTATCTTACCTCACTGATCTCCTACTACAGCCTGGTCCCCACACTCCGCTCCTCTAGCATTAGCTTACTTACTGTACCTCATTCTCCTCAAGCATGCTACCTACCCCTACCCCATGTCCTCCCTCTGGCTTGGAACTCCCTCCTCTTCCATAAACACCAGACCACCACTCTCCCCACGTTCAAAGCCTTATTAAAGTCACATCTTCTCCAAGAAACCTTCCCTGATTAAGCACAATTTTCCCTCAGCACGGTCTTCCTTCTGTGACGTCCATGTACTTGGATTTATGCCCTTGAGCATTTGATATTTGTCCTACAGCACTTAGGTACATATCCATGAGTTATATATTAAAATTAATTTTCTTTTATATTGATGCTAATCCCCGCCTCTAGACTGTAAGCTTGTTGTGCACAGGACACCTGTCCACCAGCCCTGTTGCATTTTACTCTCCCAAGCACTTAATACAGTGCTCTGCACACATTAAATGCTCAATATATGCCATTAATAGTTGGCTCGACTGATTGATTGCTCTGTAAAGTGCCTAGTGCAGCTCTGAGCACACAGGAAGTGCTCAATAGATCTCCTTAACGACGAAGACCATTCCAAGCCCTGATTGAACTCATAGTCTCACACCCCTTTGTAACGAGTAGAACGATGCCCTGGGAATTCTATATCATTTCCTGCGTTCCCCCAGGACCGTGAGTCCCAGGGAGGAAAGGCACAATGTCCTGCGCATTTCCCTTTTCCCCTCCTCACACAGAACCTCCACTCCGTGTGTAGCGAGAGCTGCCGTTCAGGATTCAGGAAAACAGCTCGGGAAGGGAAAGCAGCCTGCTGCTACGACTGCGTGCCCTGTGCCAAGGGAGAGATCAGCAATCAGACGGGTAGGAGTCCGGAGAAAATCGTGCTTCTAAGTCGAACAGTAGTGAGTCGGGCAGGACATTCCGGGAGAGCTTTCTGATAGTGAGAAATAATAGCGATAATAAGAACAAAGACTGTGATGTTTGTTAAGCATTTCCTAGGTGTCTAGGAAGCAGTTTGGCTCAGTGGAAAGAGCATGGACTTGGGAGTCAGAGATCGTGGGTTCTAATCCCGGTTCCTCCACTTGTAAGATGTGTGACTTAGGGCAAGTCACTTCACTTCTCTGTGCCTCAGTTCCTTCATCTGAAAAATGCGGATTCAATAGCAGTTCTCCCTCCTACTTAGACTGTGAGCCCCATTTGGGACCTGATGATCTTGTATCTACTCCGGTGCTTAGTACAGTGCTGGGCACATAGTAAGCACTTAACAAATACTCCAATTATTATTACCCATGCCTAAGTCTTTGACAGAGGCACCAAGATGCTTAGAGATTTTTTATGGTTTCTGTTGAGTGCTTACTATCTTCTAGGCACTGTACTAAACGCTAGGATAGATACAAACTAAACCGACTGGACACAATCTATGTAATAGTAATAATGATGACTGTATCATTTTGTAAGAGCTTACTATATGCCAAGAACCGTACTAAGTGCTGATGTGACTACAAGCCAATTGGGTGTACACAGTCCCTGTCCCACATGAGGTTTGCAGTCTCAATTCCCATAGAGAAGCAGCGTGGCACAGTGGAAAGAGCAAGGGCTTTGGAGTCAGAGGTCGTGGGTTCAAATCCCGGTTCTGCCAATTGCCAGCTGTGTGACTTTGGGCAAGTCACTTAACTTCTCTTTGCCTCGGTTACCTCATCTGTAAAATGGGGATTAAGACTTTGAGCCCCCGTGCCATCATTATTATTAGTGTGTTATGGATGAGATAACTGAGGAACAGAGAAGTAAAGTGACTTGCCCAGGTTCATACAGCAGACATGTGGCAGAGCCGCGATTAGACCCCATGACCTTACTCCCAGGCCCGTGCCCTATCCACTACACCATGCTGCCCCAAATGGGGCTTACTGTCTTTATCCCCATTTTACAAATGAGGTAACTGAGGCAATGAGAAGTGATCTGATTTGCCCAAGGTCATACAGCAGACATGTGGCAGAGCCAGGATTATAACCCTGGTCTTTCTGACTTCTAGGCCCCAGCTCCATCCACTAGGCCAGGCTGGAAGTGGGGTGTGGGGCAGTTGAATCCCCTAGCTTATTCTGTGCCCTATTCATTCATTCTTTCAATCGTATTTATTGAGCGCTTACTGCGTGGAAAGCACTGTACTAAGCGCTTGGGAAGTACAAGTTGGCAACATATAGAGACGGTCCCTACCCAACAGTGGACTCACAGTCTAGAAGGGGGAGACAGAGAACAAAACAAAACATATTAATAAAATAAAATAACTAGAATAAATATGTACAAATAAAATAAATGAATAGAGTAATAAATACCTACAAATATATATATATATATATATATTTACGGGTACTGTGGGGAGGGGAAGGAGGTAAGGTGGGGGGGATGAGGGAGGGGGAGGAGGAGGAGAGAAAGGAGGGAGCTCAGTCTGGGAAGGCCTCCTGGAGGAGGTGAGCTCTCAGTAGGGCTTTGAAGGGAGGAAGAGAGCTAGCTTGGCGGATGTGCGGAGGGAGGGCATTCCAGGCCAGGGGGATGACGTGGGACGGGGGTCGACGGAGTGACAGGTGAGAACGAGGCACGGTGATCAGATTAGCGAAGGAGGAGCAGAGGGTTCGTGCTGGGCTGTAGAAGGAGAGAAGGGAGGTGAGGTAGGAGGGGGCGAGGTGATGGATAGCTTTGAAGCCGAGGGTGAGTAGTTTTTGCCTGATGCGTAGGTTGATTGGTAGCCACTGGAGATTTTTGAGGAGGGGAGTAACATGCCCAGAGCGTTTCTGGACAAAGACGATCCGGGAAGCGCCGTGAAGTATGGATTGAAGTGGGGAGAGACAGGACTATGGGAGATCGGAGAGGAGGTTGATGCAGTAATCCAGACGGGATAGGATAAGAGCTTGAACAAACAGGGTAGCGGTGTGGATGGAGAGGAAAGGGCGGATCTTGGCAATGTTGCGGTTGTGAGACCGGCAGGTTTTGGTGACGGATTGGATGTGAGGGGTGAACGAGATAGCGGAGTCGAGGATGACACCAAGGTTGCGGGCTTGTGAGACGGGAAATATGGTAGTGTCGTCAAGAGTGGTGGGGAAAGTTAGGGAGAGGGCAGGGTTTGGGAGGGAAGACAAGGAGTTCAGTCTTGGAAATGTTGAGCTTTAGATGGCGGGCAGACATCCAGATCGAGATGTCCTGAAGGCAGGAGGAGATGCGAGCCTGGAGGGAGGGAGAGATAGAGCAGGGGCAGAGATGTAGATTTGGGTGTCATCAGCGTAGAGATGATAGTTGAAGCCGTGGAGCGAATGAGTTCACCAAGGGAGTGAGTGTAGATCGAGAACAGAAGGGGACCAAGAACTGACCCTTGAGGAACCCCTACAGTAAGGGGATGGGAGGGAGAGGAGGAGCCCGCAAAAGAGGCTGAGAATGAACGGCCGGAGAGATAAGAGGAGAACCAGGAGTGGACACAGTCTTTTAAACTGTGAGCCCACTATTGGGTAGGGCCTGTCTCTATATGTTGCCAACTTGTACTTCCCAAGCGCTTAGTACTGTGCTCCGCACACAGTAAGCGCTCAATAAATGCGATTGATGATGATGATGAAGCCAAGGTTGGATAGCGTGTTGAGGAGAAGGGGGTGGTCCACAGTGTCGAAGGCAGCTGAGAGGTCGAGGAGGGTTAGGATAGAGTTTGAGCCGTTGGAATTGGCAAGCAGGAGGTCACTGGTGACCTTTGAGAAGGCAGTTTCCGTGGAATGTAGGGGGCGGAAGCCAGATTGGAGGGGGTCGAGGAGAGAGTTGGCATTGAGGAATTCGAGGCAGCGCGTGCAAACAACTCGTCCAAGGAGTTTGGAAAGGAATGGTAGGAGGGAGATAGGGAGATAACTAGAAGGTGAGGTGGGGCAAGAGAGGGTTGTTTAGAATGGGAGAGACGTGGGCATGTTTGAAGGCAGAGGGGAAGGAACCAGTGGAGAGTGAGCGGTTGAAGATGGAAGTTAAGGAGGGTAGAAGGGACGGAGCGAGAGATTTCATAAGATGAGAGGGAATGGGGTCAGAAGCACAGGTGACCGGAGTAGCACTTGAGAGGAGGAAGGACATCTCCTCTGAGGATACTGCTGGGAAGGATGGGAGAGTATCGGAGAGCGTTGAGAGCCCAGGGGTTGTAGAAGGTGGGGGGAGTGACTTTGGGGAGCTCAGACCTGATGGATTTATTGTCTCATCGGTATTGGATTCTGTGCCCGGTCCACAGCCTTTGCAGTTTGAGAGGCTTCCCTCATTCCCCTGTCATTAATCAATCAATCAATGGTATTAATCGAGCACCTACCTTGGCTGAAGTACTGTTCTAAGCACTTGTGAGAGTACAAACCAGCAGAGTTGGTAGACACGTTCCCGGCCCTCAATCAATCAATCAATCGATCTTATTAACTGAGTGCTTACTGTGCACCGAACACTGTACTGAGTGCTTGGGAGAGTACGATATAATAGTTGGTAGGTACGGTCCCTGTCCTCAGAGAGCTTACAGTCTAGAGGGAGAGATAGACATTAAAATAAATTAAGGATATGGACTGTGGGGCTGAGCGGGGTGGAGGTGAATACATCATAAAAATCCAGGTGGAAATGTAACTGGGCAGACTGAACCAAACTTATAATTCCAGTCAATCAATGGTATTTACTGGGTGCTTACTGTATGCAGAACACTATAAACTAAGCACTTGAAAGAGTATCACACAACAGAGTTGGTAGACATGTCCCAGTCCTTTGAAAGCAGCTTCTCCATTCAACTGATTCTCCTGGTTGCTTTTCTTTGCCTTCCTTTGCAACTTTGTGAACTTTATTGTGAACTTCCCACTCCCAGGGAGCAGAAATTCACACCTCTTCCTAGGTGAGGCGGGAAATCCTATTTATTCCTTTCAGATATGGATCAATGTTTCACGTGCTCCGAAGATGAATTTCCAAATTGTCAAAGACAGCAGTGTAACCAGAAAGCCGTGGTCTTCCTTTCCTACGAGGAACCTCTGAGAATGGTTCTGGTGTCCTTAGCCCTCTGTTTCTCTCTCCTCACCGCCCTGGTTTTAGGGTTCTTTATCCACCACCAGGTCATTCCCATAGTGAAAGCTAACAACCGCAGCCTCAGTTACACGCTCCTCACTGACCTGCTGCTCTGCTTCCTGTCCTCCTTGACCTTTGTTGGCTGCCCCGACCCGGCCACCTCCCTCCTGCGGGCCTTCAGAGTCACCTTCACCGTGGCCATTTCCCCTGTGTTGGCTAAGATATTCACCGTGATCCCGGATTTCAAGGCTACCGGGTCGGGGAGCAGAATGAGGACATGGCTGAGGCCCAGGGCGCATTGCTCCATCGTCTGTGTCAGCTCTCTCACCCATGTGGGCATCTGCACGGTCTGGTTGGGGGCCTCCCTCCCTGCCCCGTTCCCCTACGTGGACGTGGCGTCAAAGCCAGGGTCATCATCGCCCAGTGCAACGAGGGCTCCTCCACCGCCTTCTATTGCATCCTAGGTTACATGGAGCTCCTGGCCCTGGTCAGCCTCACGATGGCCTTCCTGGCCAGGAATCTGTCAGACAGCTTCAGCGAGTCCAGGTTCATCACGTTCAGCGGACTGGTGTTCTGCAGCATCTGGGCCTCCTTCCTGCTCACTTACGTGAGTATCAAGGGCAACACCACGGTGGCCGTGGAGGTCTTCTCCATCCTGGCCTCTGGCACCGGGCCCCTCAGCTGAATCTTTGGGCCCAGGGTCTTCGTGATCCTGCTGAGGCCGGACAGGAACACCAGAGGGCGGCTCCTGGAGCGGAAGAGGAATCCTTAAATGGAGAACAATCAGGCGAGACCCTCCAGGGCCAGGCTCGGGGAGGTGGGCACTCGAAGGTGAGGGTTCAAATGCAGCCCCTCCCCATGAACACAAGACTCCATGGGCCTCCTTCAGAGGGTATTGTTTCTTCTGAGGTGATTTCCCTGATCGACTACCAAATCCTTCACGTTCCTCCCTTCCCTTCGGCTTCCAACCTCCCGTCCTTGATTGATCTTGAGGGCATGAGTTCGGTGAAGCATCGCACCAATCTCTGTCCCCAGCGGGAGGCTGAGGGCAGCGCCTCCCTCAGGCAGATAGAGAAAGAGACAGATCCCAACACGTCCATCCTGAATATCTGGGAGAGCCTAGTTGAGCGGGATGGGGCACATCATTCCCGAATCAGTCCCCACTCCGGGACTCTGATCCTGTCCCTTCCAGCTCTGCCCTCTTCCCACCTCCCTCATCCAATCAGTCAACCAATAGTGTTTACACATAACGTATGGTGTATAGAGCACTGTAATAAACCCCTGGGAGAGTATGATATAACAGTGTAGCAAATACATTCCCTTCCCACAACATGTTAAAGTGTAGAGGGGGAGACAGACATTAATTTAAATAAATAAATTACAGCTATGTAATTCCATTCCCACTCTGTTTTCCTAGGTCGTTTTGCCTTCCATTAGCCACAGCTTCTGAACATCACTTCTCCCATTTCATTTCTCATCTTTGTCTCACTAAAGAAATGTGCCAAATAATATTATTCGAACCATCATGGTTAGTATGTGCAGATCGCTGTACTATGTGGTTGGGAAAGTACTATATAACGGAATTAGTAGATGCAATAACTGCTCATAGGGAGTTTATGATGTACAGGGGGAGATAGAAATTGAAATACATTGCAGATAGAGAAAGTAGTAAAGTATAAGGATATGTACATAAGTGGTGTGGGGCTGGGGTAAATATCAAAATGAGTATATGTTCTCATAGAGTTACACGTTATAAATTAGAATTTGTTCCAGAAGCTATGGAATAAGAAAATGAAATTCCATTTCGTGCTATATTCCTTAACAAAGAATGACATTAAACTACTGTTTAATCTTTATTAAAGTATCTCTTAATATGAGGACTTTTAATATTGAGTCCCATCATGGCCTAGTGAAAAGAGCCTGGGCCTGCGAGTCAGAGGTCCTGGGTTCTAATCCTTTCTCCACCATTTATCTCCTGTCTGACCTTGGGAAACTTCCTTCACCTCCTCCTCTTTTCCCTTTTCTCTCAATCAATGAACCAATCAATCAGTGGAATTCATTGAACGCTTACTGTGTGCAGAGTACTGTGCTAAATTCTTGGAAAGGTACAATGTAACTGAGTTGGTAGAAACATTCTCTGCCCACAGCGAACTTTCAGTCTAGAGAGGGAGGTTACAGTCTAGAACTTCCAGGCTAAAACTAACAGTGTTTTCCTCTTCTATCTATGGGGGCCACTACTCTCCAGTCTTCTTTGATCAGGATAAAGAAATCTAGGAAAGACGATTTATGGCCATTAATTCCAACATGATGATTTCAAGTTCTCCAGCTCCGGTTCCCTGTTCTTTCCACCTGAAAGATCTGCACATCCTATTTTTAAATTTTTTTTCATTTTAACATTCTCATCTGTGACTTTTCTGGAATAGTGGAAGGGCAGAGCAGAAAGCGACCGCAATAACTCTCCTGGACAAGGCCCTTGGGCTCCAAACAGGTGAATGTCTAAATGGGTTTGCCCAACCTCTAGGGGAATAGAGAAAGGAGGCAGAATCTCTTCAGATTCATAGGAACAGGTTTCAAATTCCAGCCCTGCCACTTGTCTGTTGTATGAACTTTGTCAAGTTGCTTTACTTCTGTGCACCTCAGTTCCCTCAGCTACAAAATGGTGACTCAAAAACTTTTAACAATAATAAAATAACGATGGCATTTGTTAAGTGCTTATATGTGCCAAGCACTGTTCTAAGCGTTGGGGTAGATACAGAGTAATCAGGTTGTCCCACGTGCAGCTCACAATTTCAATCCCCATTTTTCAGATGAGGTACTAGGCACAGAGAATTTAAGTGGCTTGCCCCAGGTCACACAGCAGATAAGGGGAAAAACTGGGATTAGAAGCCTTACTCAGAGCTCACCTCCTCCGGGAGGCCTTCCCAGACTGATCCCCCCTGAGCCCCCCTTTTTCCTCTCTTCCTCTTCCTCCCCTCCCCATATCCCCCCACCCTACCTCCTTCCCCTCCCCACAGCACTTGTGTATAATTGTACATATTTATTATTCTATTTATTTTATTAATGATGTGTTTATAGCTATAGTTCTAATTATTCTGATGGTATTCATTCATTCAATCGTATTTATTGAGCGCTTACTGTGTGCAGAGCACTGTACCAAGCGCTTGGGAAGTACAAGTATTGACACCTGTTTACTTGATTTCTTGTTTACTTGTTTTGTTATCTGCCTCCCCTTTCTGGAATGTGAGCCCGTTGTTGGGTAGGGACCGTCTCTATATGTTGCCGATTTGTGCTTCCCAAGCGCTTAGTACAGTTCTCTCTGCACACAGAAAGCGGTCAATAAATACTATTGAATGAATGAATGAATGAGTGAATTAGAACCCAGTTCCTCTGACTCTTAAGCCCATGCTTATTGTTATATTGTACTCTCCGAAGCGCTTAGTACAGTGCTCTGCATACAGTAACTACTCAATAAATATGATTGACTGACAGACTGACTGAAAGAGCAATGGAGCAAACCTCCCAGTAAGGCCTTGAGGAGGGCCTGACCTAGAATGGTAGAGGGCATATCCACGTCCTTGGTGCATGGCTCCAGGAATTTAGAGAGAGGCCGCTAGTAGGGTCATCCTTTAGTAGGGAGCATCCCTCCTAGAGGTTGAGACAGACTGAGAGATGGGGAGAGACATATAGGGGAAGTGGGGGAGAGACAGATAGGGGAAGTGGGGGAGAGGCAGGAGGTGGCATAAAAAGATAGAGACAGACAGAGAGAGATAGGGGAAACAGAAAGACTAAGAGACTGGGGAAGGAGTTGGAGAGGAGGGAGACAAGCAAGAATCAGAGAGAAGGAAAGAAAACGAGATGAGGAAACAGATGGAAAAGATAGACTGTAAGCTCTATGTGGGCAGGGAACGTGTCTATCAACTCTGGTATATTGGATTTTTCCAAGCATTTAGTATGCACAGCGCACATAGTACACACAGCCCCTGCATACAGTAAGCGCTTAGTAAATACCGGTAATGATCCTTTCGTCCAGCCTGAGCAAAATCACTGCATTTGTAACCTTCAACATCTTGATAGTCACCCTACCCCAAGCCCATAGCACTTATATACATCAATCATTCCATCAATTAATCATTCAGTTGTATTAATTGAATGCTTACTGTGCAGAACACTGGACTAACTGCTGGGATAGATACAAGATAATCAGTTTGGGAACGTTCCACGCCCCACATGGGGCTCATGTCTTAATTTCCATTTTATAGATGAAATAACTGAGGAACTGATGAGCACAGACGTTGTGACATGCCTAAGGTCACAGAGCAGATAAGTGGCGGAGCCAGGATTAGAACCCAGGTTCTCTCCCAGACCTGTGTTCTAAGCACTAGAACGTATCATCTGTGGAAGAAGCTGTGATCTTCCCACAGGTCCCTCGTCTCATGACGACCTCACATCTCAGGGGGAGGCATATGGCCAAGTAGCGGTCAAAGGACATGACCGTGAGCAAGGCCATTTCAGTAGATGCCAAAGATATGAAGAAAAACACTTGAATAACACAGACCGGGAAAGAGATTTCTCTACGGTTAGTCAGGGAGTTGACAATGAATTTGGGGACAGTGGTGGAGATGTAACAGAGATCGAGGATGGACAGGTGCCTGAGGATGAAGTACATGGTGGTGTGGAGTCTCCTGTTGAGGGTCGTGACAGCAACGATGAAGAGATTCCCAGTCAAGACCACAATGTAGACCAGGAGGAACAGCACGGTGTGGACCAATTGCAGCTCCTGGACCTCCATGAACCCCAGGAGGATGAATTCCACCGTGGTGGTGACCTTGGCCATTTTCTCCCCAGAGATATTCAGGTATCCCGTGGGGACTCTGACAGTGAAAAAGGAGAAGGAAAAGGCAATTTTCCACTGTATTGTTCTGAGAAGCAGCGTGACTCAGCGGAAAGAGTATGGGCTTGGAAGTCAGAGATCATGGGTTCTAATCCCTGCTCCCCCACGTGTCTGATGTGTGACCTTGGGCAAGTAAATCAACTTCTCTGAGCCTCGGTCACCTCATCTGTAAAATGGAGATTAAGACTCTGAGCCCTACTTGGAACAATAGAACAGTACTTCGCAAATAGTAATCGCTTAACAAATGTCATCATTATCATTATTTCCTGATTTTTATGGTATTCATTAAGCGCTTATTATGTGTCAGATACTGTACTATGCCCTGGGGTAGATACAAGATAATCAGTTGGCCACAGTCTCTGTCATACATAGGGCTCACAGTATTAATCTCCATTTTACAGCTGAGGTAACCAAGGCACAGAA
This sequence comes from Tachyglossus aculeatus, assembly GCF_015852505.1. Classification (NCBI taxonomy): domain Eukaryota; kingdom Metazoa; phylum Chordata; class Mammalia; order Monotremata; family Tachyglossidae; genus Tachyglossus; species Tachyglossus aculeatus. The sequence goes on from NW_024044829.1 coordinate 2,550,348, forward strand.
AACTGAAGTGACTTGCTCAAATCACTGATGAACATAAGAATGTTTGTTCCTTATCGGAGAAAACTCTGACTATAAATTCAGGATCATAACCCTGTTCAGTTTGAGTTGGCTGTGGATGGAAATGTTGAGGCTTTGATTATTGCAGTTTTTGCAAAACAGTTATTATGAGTCAAGCTCTGTTCTAAGCACTGAAGTTAATACAAGTTCATCAGATTGGGTACAGTCCATGTCCAACATAAGACTCACAGTCTAAGTAGTTAAGAGAATGGATACTGAATCCCCATTTTACAGTTGAGGAAACTGAGGCACCGAACTGTTAAGTGACATATCCCAGGTCAACACAGCAGGCAAGTGATAGAGGTGTGATTTGAATCCAGGTACAATGACTCCCAGGACTATTTTCCCTCCACTGAGTCATAATACTTTGGCTCCTTTTGTTGTGAAAGAGGGAGAATCATGATTTCGTTGTATGCGTGATGTGGAATTAATGTGAAGGAAATGTATCTGAATACAAAGAGATGGCTAAGTGAGTTGGGATAAGATCAGGAGTTCTTAGGAAACAAAGGTTCAGTGAGGAGTCTGAAATAGTACACAATCAGGAATTCCTAGGAAAACCACAGTCAATGGAAGGTCTGGTAATTTCCTCATCGCAGGCTGACACTTGGGTTGGATAAGTACTAACCCCTGTATGTTTGGGTCTAGAATAACAAAATAAAGCCGCCCATAGAAGCAGTCTTCACTTCATCCTGAGAAACCTGAATACTGCACGTTGACTTTTTCCAATGGTATTTGTTAAGTGCTTACTACATTCATTCATTCACTCAATCCTATTTATTGAGCTCTTACTGTGTGCAGAGCACTGTTCTAAAATCTTGGGAAGTACAAGTTGGCAACATATATAGACGGTCCCTACCCAATATCGGGCTCACAGTCTAGAAGGGGGAGACAAACAACAAAACAAAACATATTAACAAAACAAAATAAATAGAATATGTAAATATGTTCAAGTAAAATTAATAGAGTAATAAATCTGTACAAAAATATATACAGGAGCTGTGGGGAGGGGACGGAGATAGGGCGGGGGCATGGGGTGGGGGAGAGCAAGGAGGTGGCTCAGTCTGGGAAGACCTCCTGGAGGAGGCGAGCTCTCAGTAGAGATTTGAAGGGAGGAAGAGAGCTAGCTTGGCGGATGTGTGGAGGGAGGGCATTCCAGGCCAGGGGGAGGACGTGGTCCTGGGGTCGATGGCGGGATAGGCGAGTAGGAGGAACAGTGAGAAGGTTAGCGGCAGAGGAGCGGAGGGTGTGGGCTGGGCTGTAGAAGGGGAGAGGGGAGGGGAGGTAGGAGGGGGCGAGGTGATGGAGAGCCTTGAAGCCGAGAGTGAAGAGTTTTTGCCTGATGTATAGGTTGACTGGAAGCCACTGGAGATTTTTGAGGAGGGGAGTAACATGCCCAGAGCGTTTCTGCACAAAGACGATCCGGGCAGCAGCGTGAAGTATAGACTGAAGTGGGGAGAGATAGTAGGATGGGAGATCAGAGAGGAGGCTGATGCAGTAATCCAGTCAGGATAGGATGAGAGATTGAGCGAGCAGGGTAGCGGTTTGGATGGAGAGGAAAGGGTGGATCTTGGCGATGTTGCGGAGATGAGACCGGTAGTTTTTGGTGACGGATTGGATGTGAGGGGTGAACGATATAGCAGAGTCGAGGATGACACCAAGGTTGCGGGCTTGTGAGATGGGAAGGATGGTAGTGCTGTCAGCAATGATGGGAACGTCAGGGAGAGGGCAGGGTTTGGGAGAGAAGATAAGGAGCTCAGTCTTGGACATACTGAGTTTTAGATGGCGGGCAGACATCCAAATGGAGATGTCTTGAAGGCAGGAGGAGACCCAAGCCTGAAGGGCGGGAGAGAGATCAGGGACAGAGATGTAGATTTGGGTGCCATCAGCGTAGAGGTGATAGTTGAAGCCGTGGGGGCTAATAAGTTCACCAAGGGAGTGAGTGTAGATACAGAACAGAAGGGGACCAAGAACTGATCCTTGAGGAACCCCTACAGTAAGGGGATGGGAGGGGGAGGAGGAGCCCGCAAAAGAGACTGAGAATGAACAGCCAGAGAGCTAAGAGGAGAAACAGGAGAGAACAGAATCTGTGAAGCCAAGATTGGATAGCGTGTTGAGGGGAAGGGGGTGGTCCATAGTGTCGAAGGCAGCTGGGAGGTCGAGGAGGATTAGGCTAGAGTATGAGCCGTTGGACCTGGCAAGCAGGAGGTCATTGGTGACCTTTGAGAGGGCAGTTTCTGTGGAATGTAGGGGACGGAAGCCAATTGAAGAGGGTCGAGGAGAGAGCTGGCGTTGTGGGATTCGAGGCAGCGGGTGTAGACGACTCGTTCTAGGAGTTTGGAAAGGAATGGTAGAAGGGAGATATGGCGATAACTAGAAGGTGAGGCGGGGTCAAGAGAGGGTTTTTTAGTATGGGAGAGACGTGGGCATGTTTGAAGGCAGAGGGGAAGGAACCAGTGGAGAGTGAGCGCTTGAAGATGGAAGTTAAGGAGGGGAGGAAGGACGGGGCGAGAGATTTCATAAAATGAGAGGGAGTGGGGTCAGAAGCACAGGTGTCCGGAGTAACACTTGAGAGGAGGGAGGAGATCTCATTTGGGGATACTGCTGGGAAGGATGGGAGAGTAGCGGAGAGAGTTGAGAGCAGGGGTGTTGGAGAAGGGGGAGGAGTGACATTTTGGATGGAGTTAATTTTACTAATGAAGTAGGAGGCCAGATCGTTGGGGGTGAGGGAAGGAGGAGGGGGAGGAACAGGGGGCCTGAGAAGGGAGTTAAATGTACGGAAGTCCTGACGGGGATGATGGGCATGGGTGTCAATAAGGGAGGAGAAATAGTTTTGTCTGGCAGAGGAGAGGGCAGAGTTAAGGTAGGAAAGGATAAACTTGAAGAGAACGAGGAAGGCTTGGTGACTTTCGCCAGCAGCGTTCAGCAGCTCGAGCATAAGAGACAAGGAGGTGGACATTGGCATTGATCCAGGGCTGTGGCTTAGTGGTGTAAGAGCGGCGAAGGGAAAGGGGAGCGAGGGAGTTGAGCTGAGTAGAGAGAGTAGAGTTGAGAGCAGTAATCTGATCGGCAAGATTGAGTAGAGAGGAAAGGGAGGCGAGGTGGGGTGTGAGGCGCTCAGAAAGATGGATAGGGTAGAGAGAGTGGAGGTCTCTGTGAAGTAGTAACATAGATTTACAGGTGAGAGGATTGTGAGTGAGGAGGCAGGTGAGAAGGTTATGATCAGAGAGAGGGATTTCAGAGTTGGTGAGCGTGGAGATAGTGCAGCGGTAGGAGATGATGAGGTCGAGGGTGTGACCAAGTTGGTGAGTGGGCGAGGTGGGGTGGAGCAGGAGGATAGCAGCGTCAAGGAGAGATAGACGGCGGGAGGCAGAGGAGTCACCAGGGATATCCACGTGGATGTTCAAGTCTCCGAGGATCAGAGTGGTCATGGAAAAGGAGAGAAAGAAGGTGAGGAAGGGGTCAAAATCGTTATGCAAGTTGGAAGTGGGGCCGGGGGTGACGGTAGATAATGGCTAGAAAAATCTGAAGGGGGTGGTAGAGGCGAATAATGTGGGCTTCAAAGGAAGGGAAGCAAAGAGAAGGGGGAGGAGCTATAGTGCGAAATCGATATTGGGGGGCGATAAGGAAACCGACACCTCCTCCTTTCCTGGAGAGTCTGCGGGGAGTGGGAGAAGAAGACGTCTCCACTGGAGAGAGCGGCAGAAGAGACCGTGTCGTCCGGAGACAGCCATGTTTCAGTTAGGGAGAGGATGAGTAGACAGCTGGAAAGGAATAGGTCCAGGATGAAAGGGAGCTTACCTATAATGGAGCGGGGTTCCAAAGGCCACACTTGGCAGCAGCTGTGGAGGGAGGGGAGGGAGGGGGAAGGGTGCGAGGTGTGTGGAGGGTTTAGATTGGGATGAGGTGGCGGGGGCCTAGGTGGAGAAAGTGGTAAGAGGGGTGGCCATGAGAAAGAAGAACTGGGATGGTGTGGGGGCGGGAAGGAGGGAAGGGGCTGGGAGGGAGGAGTTGAGGGTTGGCTTCGGTACAGACGGATCCTGGGTAGGGGGTGAGGGGGAGGGATGGGGGAAAGGGAGGGAAAGAGCTGGGTGGGAGAGGGGAAGCGGAAGGTGATGAATGGGAAAGGCAGTTGGGAACAGGGGAATTGATAGTTCATGGTGAGGTCCGCAAGGTAAATGACAGCACAGCGGGAGGTTAACAATTGAAATGCAGTAGCAGTAATACAGTAACAATGATATAAGTAGGTGATGACATCACAGAGTGTAGTTAACAATTAACATGCTATGGCAATAATGAAATAGGCAGATGATGATATCACAGAGAGCAGACAGCAACTACTCTGTGATGACAAAAAATAAGTAGATGATTACATCGCAGACAGCAGTTAACAATTAACATGCGATGGCAGTAAAATAAGCAGGTGATGACATCATCAAGAGACGTTAGCAATTAACATTCGCTGGAATAATAAAATAAGCAGACGATGACATCACAGAGAGCAGTTAGCAATTAACATGCAGAAGCGACCATAAGATGGGCAGGTGATGCTCAGAGCAGAAGGATTAGTTGTACATAGTTCAGTCAAATCAGGTTAAAGAGGTTAATGGCAATCAGAGTCCAGGGGCTCTTGGCCAAATTGACTCGGAGGTGGAGGAGGATGGAGTCCTGTGGATGGCAGCTCTAGGGTAGGGCGGAAGAGTAAAGGGGTGTCAGGAAGCAGAGATGCCTGAGGAGAGTAGTGAACAGCCAAATAGCATGGGAGGGCTGACTAGGTGCCAATGAGGTTGTCGTTAAAGTAAATTGGTGATAACAAGGGCCTTTTTCCCGAGGTAGGGGAGGCCGGGGAGAGGAGAAATCAGTCAGGTCCTGACCGGGAAAGGGGGAGTGGGGGGCTCCTCAAAGCTGGTCGTTTAAGCGGTGGCGGGGGTGGGGGGGAATGGAAGGAAGAGGACACAATGACTCACGGACAAGCAAGGGGATACAATGATCTATGAACAAGCAGGGGGACACAATATATATATATATATATATATACGTTGTATATATGTACATAGGTTTGCATGTATTTATTACTCCATTTATTTAATTTGTACATATTTATTCTATTTATTTTATTTTGTTAATATGTTTTGTTTTGTTCTCTTTCACAGAAGAAATAGTGGATCACATTGGATCCACAGGAGGGCTCGGAGAAGGTGGCGGCCGTGTGCATGAGGCCAGAGAGCCCCCGCTGAGCCAGGAGGTGGCTGCCATCTTCCCACAACCCCCTCTGTTCATGACGACCTCGTAACGCAAGAGGTGGTAGATGACAGCATAGCGGCCGAGGGACATCACATTGAGCAAGATCACTTCAGTGGTTGCCAAAGGATTAACGTATAAAACTTGTAAATCACATCCCAGGAAAGAGATCTGTTGTTGTTCAGGGAGTTGATGACGGACTTGGGGATGGTGACGGAGAGGAGGCAAAGGTCAATGAGGGACAGGTTTCTGAGGAAAAAATACATGGGGGTGTGGAGGTTCTCGTCAAGGGCAGTGACGGTGTCAATGAGGAGATTCCCCTTCAGGCCCGCCAGGTAGACCAGGAGGAACCACGCAGCGTGGACCAGCTATAGCTACGGAACCTCCGAGAACCCCAGGAGGAGGAATTCTGTCCCCGTGGTGATGTTGAACATTCTCTCTCCAGTGATACCGTGGGTGCCCTTGGAATAAGAGCTTGGAAAATGAGAATGGAGAGGTAATGCTTTTTCATATTAATTCTGGAGAAACTGGACGCTGAAGAAAATAAGAAGAATGTTCATTCCCTCAGAGAATACTATACTTGTCCTAACAACAACAATAATAATAATCGTGGAATTTGTACATGCTTTTTATGTGCCAAGCACTTTACTAAGCGCTGCGGTAGATACAAGATAATCAGGTCCCACACAGGGCTCACCGTCTAAGTAGGAGGGAGAATAGGTGTTTAATCCTTATTTTACAGAAGAAGGAACAGAGAAGTAAAGTGAATTGTTCTATGACACCCAGCAGACAAGTGGTGGAGTCGGAATTAGAACCCAAGTCCCCTGAGTCCCAGGCTCTGGCTCTTTCCACTACACCACTCTGCTTCTCTCTAGACTGAAAACTTCTTGTGGGCAGGAATCGTATCTACCAACTCTGTTGTATTGTCCTCTCCCAAGTGCTTAGTACAGCTCAGGGTTAGTGCTCAATAAATACCAATGACTGTGCATCATTGTCATTGATGTTCACTGCCCTTGTTCTAAATATGTTAATGTCGCCCTTGTGAACTAGAGTGCAAGACTTTATGGGCAGAGAACATGTCCATTCATTCATTCATTTAGGTATTTATTGAGCACTTACAATGCACAGAGTACTAAACTAAATGCTTGGGGGAGAGCAATATGACAGAGTTGAAAGACACATCCCCTGCCCACAACGAGTTTACAGCCCATATGTGTGCTTTGTAGAGAATGATCTATTCACATTTGCTATGAAAGGGCAAACATGTGAGTGGGAACCTCACAGACTACCCAGATTAGGTCAGATGAGTAGAGAGAAATAATTGTAGTATTTGTTAAGCACTTAGTATTTGTCAAGCACTATTTTAAACTCTGGGGAAGACACAAGATAATTATATCAGATTATGTTTTGTGGTATTTGTTAAGCACTTATTATTTTCCAGGCACTGTACTATTTTCTGGGTTAGATACAAGCTAATCTATATCCCACATGGGGTTCACAGTGTTAATCCCCATTTTACAAGTGAGGTAACAGGAACAGAGAATATAAGTGACTGGCCCAAAAACACACAGCAGACAAGTAGTGGAGTTGGGAGTAGAACCTAGATCCCTTCATTCCCAGGACCATGCACTTTCCATTGGTCATGCTGATTCCAAACAAGATAATGAGGTCCCACATGGGCTCACACATTACACAGGAGGAAGAACAAGCACTGAATCCTCACTTTTGCAGATGAGGGAACTGTGGCACAGAGACGTTAAGTGACTTGCTCAATCAATCAATCAATCAATCGTATTTATTGAGCGCTTACTATGTGCAGAGCACTGTACTAAGCGCTTGGGAAGTACAAATTGGCAACACATAGAGACAGTCCCTACCCAACAGTGGGCTCACAGTCTAAAAGGGGGAGACAGAGAACAAAACCAAACATACCAACAAAATAAAATAAATAGGATAGAAATGTACAAGTAAAATAAATAAATAAATAAATAAATAGAGGAATAAATATGTACAACCATATATACATATATACAGGAGCTGTGGGGAAAGGAAGGAGGTAAGATGGGGGGATGGAGAGGGGGACGAGGGGGAGAGGAAGGAAGGGGCTCAGTCTGGTAAGGCCTCCTGGAGGAGGTGAGCTCTCAGCAGGGCCTTGAAGGGAGGAAGAGAGCTACCTTGGCGGATGGGCAGAGGGAGGGCATTCCAGGCCCGGGGGATGACGTGGGCCGGGGGTCGACGGCGGGACAGGCGACAACGAGGTACAGTGTTGGAGATTAGCGGTGGAGGAGCGGAGGGTGCGGGCTGGGCAGTAGAAGGAGAGAAGGGAGGTGAGGTAGGAGGGGGCGAGGTGATGGAGAGCCTTGAAGCCCAGGGTGAGGAGTTTCTGCCTGATGCGCAGATGGATTGTTAGCCATTGGAGGTTTATGAGGAGGGGAGTAATATGCCCAGAGCGTTTCTGGACAAAGATAATCCGGGCAGCAGCATGAAGTATGGATTGAAGTGGAGAGAGACACGAGGATGGGAGATCAGAGAGAAGGCTGATGCAGTAGTCCAGACGGGATAGGATGAGAGCTTGAATGAGCAGGGTCGCGGTATGGATGGAGAGGAAAGGGCGGATCTTGGCAATGTTGCGGAGCTGAGACCGGCAGGTTTTGGTGACTGCTTGGATGTGAGGGGTGAATGAGAGAGCGGAGTCGAAGATGACACCAAGGTTGCGGGCTTGTGAGACAGGAAGGATGGTAGTGCCGTCAACAGAGATGGGAAAGTCAGGGAGAGGACAAGGTTTGGGAGGGAAGACAAGGAGCTCAGTCTTCGACATGTTGAGCTTTAGGTGGCGGGCAGACATCTAGATGGAGATGTCCTGAAGGCAGGAAGAGATGCGAGCCTGGAGGGAGAGGGAGGGAGCAGGGGCAGAGATATAGATCTGGGTGTCATCAGCGTAGAGATGATAGTTGAAGCCGTGGGAGCGAATGAGGTCACCAAGGGAGTGAGTGTAGATTGAGAACAGAAGGGGACCAAGCACTGAACCACATCCACATTAAGAGGATGGGTGGGGGAGGAGGAGCCTGCAAAAGAGACTGAGAAAGAACGACCGGAGAGATAAGAGGAGAACCAGGAGAGGACGGAGTCTGTGAAGCCAAGGTCAGATAGCGTATTGAGGAGAAGGGGGTGGTCCACAGTGTCAAAGGCAGCTGAGAGGTCGAGGTTACCCATCAGGCAGATGGATGAGAACCCAGACCCTCTGACCCCCAGGACTATGTTCCTTAGACTAATCCACGCTGCTCCTCATAACGCCTGGAGTTCCTAGAAAACTCATGGAGAGTCTTGTATTACAAAGGGTCTCCTTTGGAACAGAGAGTTCTGAGCATGTCTGTTAGGATTCTGAACAACGAAATAAATTAGTATTGAGCAGCAGTCTTGGACTCACCCAGAGGGACCCAATATGTACACATTCAGGTGAAGCAGCGTGGCACAGTGGAAAGAGTGTGGGCCTGGGAGTCAGAAAGTCATAAGTTCTAATCCTGGCTCTGACCCTGTCTGCTGTGTTACCTTGGGCAAGTCACTTCACTTCTCTGATCCTCAGTAACTTTACATATAAAACGGGGTTTGAGACTGTGAACTCCACGAGGGACAGACACTATATCCAAACCAATTTTCTTGTACCCACCCCAGTGCTTAGTACACTGCCTGGCACATAGTAAATTCTCAACAAATACCACAGCTATTATCACTGTTATTCACCCTTATTCTCTTGCAGCTAAGGAAGGTGAAGCAACTTCATTGTTTTTGCTTTTTACCATATTTGTCGTTCGAACTAATCTACCAGCTAGTTCAGTGTGCATAGGAGAATGCGTCCTGGGAGTCAGAAAAGTTGGATTATTATCCCAAATCCACCACTTGCCCATTGTGTGACCTTGGACAAGGTATTGAACTTCTCTGTGCCTCTGATCCCTTACCTGCAAAATGGAGAGTCGATGCCTGTTCTCCCTCCTACTTAGACTGTAACCCCTATGTGGGAAAAGGACTGTATCCAACCTGATTAACTTGTATCTACCCCAGGATACACAGTGCTTTTCAGAGAGTAAATACCATTTTAAAAACATGCTAAATCAGAACATCAGCCTTGAAGACCCTTCAGCACAGCAAGTCTCCTGAACTATGGAGACTGGCCAAAGAAGAGTAGCAGCAATTATCCTCCTACCCTCTGAAATTACACAGTACGTAATAGTAATCAAAGTTAATTCATTCATTTGGTTCATTCAATCGCATTTATTGAGTGCTTACTGTGTGCAGAGCACTGTATTAAGCACTTGTGAAAGCACAATACAATAAATTGTACAATAACTTAAACAATATAATATACAATAAACACACATTCCCTGCTCACAGCGAGTTTACAATCTAAAGGTTGGGTGACAGACCTTAATATAAATAAATAAATCACATAAATTAAAGATATATATGTAGGTGCCTTGGGGCTGGGACAGGGGGAGAACAAATAGAGCATGTCAGGGTGGCTCAGAAGGGAGTGGGAGAAGAGGAAAAGGGGGCTTAGTCAGGGAAGACCTCTTGGAGGAGATGTGCCTTCAATAAGGCTTTGAAGGAGAGAAGAGTAATTGTCGGGTTTGAGGAGGGAGAGAATTCCAGGCCAAAGGCAGGACATGGGTAACGGGTCAGCAGCGAGATAGATGATATGGGGGCACAGTGAGAAGGCTGGCATTAGAAAAGCTAAGTGAGTGGGCTGGGTTGGAGTAGGAGAGTAGTGAGGTGAGGTAGGAGAGGGCAAACTGTGGAGTGATTTAAAGTCATTGGTGAGGAGATTTGTTTGATGCAGAGGTGGATGGATAACCACTGGAGTTTTCTTAGGAGTGGGATGACATGTCCTGAACGCTTTTATAGAAAAATGATCTGGGCAGCATAGTGGAATAAGAACTGGAGTGGGGAGAGACAGGAGGTTGGGAGGGCAGCAAGGAGGCTGATGCAGTAATCCAAGCGGGGTAGGATGGTAACATGGTACCATCCTAACATGGTAGCAGTTTGGGTGGAGACGGAAGGGCGGGTTTTAGCAATGCTGTGAAGTTCGGACCGACAGGATTCAGTGATAGATTGACTGTGTGGGTAGAATGAGAGAGAGGAGTCGAGGGTAGCGCAAAGATTATAGGCTTGTGAGACAGGAAGGATGGTTGTGCCATCTACAGTGATGGGAAAGTCAGAGGGGGACAGGGTTTGGGCGGAAAGGTAAGGAGTTCTGTTTGGTACTTGGTTTGCTAACTGCTACTATGTGTCAAGCATTTAGATACAGGTTAATCAGGTCAAACACAATCCCTGTCCTCCATGGGCTCAGTCTAAGTAGGATGTTGGACAGGCACTGAATCCCCATTTGACAGATGAAGAAACTGAAACACAGGGAAGTTCAAAGATTTGTCCAAGATCACACAGCAAATAAGTGGCAGAATCAGGATTAGAACTCAGGTCTTTTGACTCCTAGGCCCTGACTTTATACTAGGCCATGCTCCTTCCACTATCCTAAAGTGTAGGATAGCGGCCATAAAGTCCACGTTCCTGTTGTTCCCCAAAGCGTTTTGTTGCTGCATCCAGTGGAAGCAATGTGGCTTAGTGGAAAGACCATTGGTCTGGAACTCAGAGGACATGGTTCTAATCCCAGCTCCACCACTTGTCTACTCTGTGACCTTGGGCCAATCATTTCACTTCTCTGTCCCTCAGGTGCCTCATCTGTACAGTGGGGATTAAAGCTGTGAGCCCATGTGAAACCTGGACTATGTTCAATGTGATTTAACTTGTATCTACCCCAGCACTTATTATAGGGCCTGGCACAAAGTAAGTACTTAACAAGGCCACGGGCCCCGCCCCGGGGCGTGACAGGGGTGTTAGTTCTCTAGTTAGAGGTGAATGCTGTCTAGAAAGGGGATCACACTACAACTCCCGAAGTCTTTGTGCACTGAGCCGCCAAACGACTCACGCTTACCTCGTGGCAGGGCCAGACATATCCGCGGGCCTACCCGAGGGGCATTACAGGAGTCGTAGTTCGTTGGAGGTAAACGTAGTCCAGAACGAAAGTCAGATATAAGTCTAACAGAACTCTTTGTCTCACGAACCTCCAAGCCACTCTCTCTCACCTCGCGATAGGTCTTGAATGTCTATGTCCGTGACCCGGTTCGACTACATAGGAAGCTTACAGACAGGTCGGGAACTAATGAGGGTTCGCTCTTGTGGGAGTGTCTTCGGGAGATACTAGGCCATCTGCATTTGACAGCGCCGAACGGGCTTATTCAAATACAGGGATGTGTTATAACCCAGCTCGGGTAAGATTCCCGAACTCAGTATGTGGAGCCACTCAGTGCCTTGACACTTGGTTGTGTGGTAAACTATTTCGGGAGGGAATGGGATTAGAGGACCCTGATTTGGAGCTAGGTTGGGGTCTCTGTGTTCTTTATGCGATGCCTCACGGGGAGTGGTAACAGGTACTTAACAAATAACATAATTAAAATCATTATGAATGGGAAAACGCCCTGAACATCCACCTCCCGTGCCTTCGATGCTCCGCAAAATGGCCACCACTCCCTCGCGGGGCAAAACAGGAGTGGTAGTTTGGTAGGCGGAGGTGAGCCCTGTCCAGAGAGAAAGTCAGAATATAATTCTCAGTACTCTTTGTTTCATAAGCCTCCAAACCACTTTGCCTCTCCTCCCGACAGGGCTTGACATGGCCAGGTGCCCTGCCGCAGATCATGACAGGAGTGGTAGTTCCGTAGGTGTGTGCGAATGCTCTACAGAACGAGCATCACACTACAATTCCCAGATGTCTCTGTGCCCCGAGCCGCCACGCCACTTTCCCACTCGTCGTGACAAGGCCATACATGGCCCTTGGCCCTGGCGCGGGGCATCACAGGAGTGGTAGTTCAGTGGGTGGAGGTGAAAGCTGTCTAGAACTATCATCAATCTACAACTCTTAGAGGTTTTTGTGTGCCGCGCCGTTATGCCACTGTCCCTGTCCTCCCGACAGGCTCAGATATCACGACGGGGAATGATGGGAATGGTTGCTTGTTAGGCGGAGGTGAACACTGTTTAGAATGAGCAACACACTACGATTGCCAGACGTCTCTGTGTGACTTTGTGGGAAGTCATTCATTCAACCATATTTATTGAGCGCTTACTGTATACAGAGCACTGTACTAAGCGCTTGGGAAGTACAAGTCGGCAACATATAGAGACGGACCGTACTTAATAATGGACTCGCAGTCTAGAAGGGGGAGACAGACAGCGAACAAAACGTGTAGAGAGGTGTCAAAATAGTCAGAACAAATAGAAATAAAACTATATGCACGTCATTAACAAAATAAATAGTAAATATGTACAAGTAAAATGAATAGAGTAAAAAATCTATACAAATATATATATGCAGGTGTTGTGGGGCGGGGAAGGAGGTAGGGTGGGGGGATGGGGAGGAGGAAAAGAAAAAGGGGACTCAGTCTGGGAAGGCCTCCTGGAGGAGGTGAGCTCTCAGTAGGGCGCTGAAGTCATTCCAGAAGACAGGGAAGATGAGGAGGACCAGGAACAGTGGGAGGAGTAGGCCCATGACAGGCTGGAGGAGGAGGGCCAGAACCTGGTTAAGTGGGAGGGACAGGACTGGGCGGAAGAATGGGGCCAGGAAGGGATGGAGGAGGAGGGCCAAGTCCAGGTAGAGAAGGAGGGCCTGGACAGGATAAAGGAAGAGAGCCATGACTCAGCAGAAAAGGAGGGCCAGGACCCGGCGGAGGAGTAGGGTCAGGACCGGGCGGAGGAGGAGGGCGAGGCTCGAGCAGTGGAGGAGGAACAGAACTGGGTGGAGGAGGCAGGCCAGAAGCAGGCACAAGAGAAGGGCCAGGACACAGAGGAGGAGGAAGACAAGGACCAGGAGGAGGAAGGGGGCTAGGACCAGGTGGAGAAGTAGGGGCAGGACTGTGCGGAGGAGGAGGGCCAGAACCAGATGTAAGAGGAGGCCCAGGAGGAGGTAGAGGAGAAGGACCAGGAGAGGGAGGAGGAGGAGGACCAAGACTGGGCAGAGGACTGCCATGACCGGTTGGAGGAGAAGGGCAACGACCGTGTGAAGGAGGAGGACCCGGACTTGTAGAGGAGGAAGGCCAGGACCGAGAAGAAGAGCAGGCCTAGGAGGAGGCAGAGGAGAACGAGGACAAGGAGGAGAAGGATGGCAAGGACCGGTCAGAGAAGGAGAAACAGGACCGGTTGGAGGAGGGCCAGGACCGGGCAGAGGAGAAGGGCTAAGACTGGGTAGAGGAGGAGGGCCAGGACCAGGCGGAGGAGGACCAGGACCAGGAAGAGAAGAAGGATTAGGACTGGGAGGAGGGGAAGGACCTGAACCAGGTAGAGGAGGGCCAGGTCTGGGAGGAAGAAGAGGGCAAAGAATGGGCGGAGGAGAAGGGCCGGGACCAGATACAGGAGGAGGGACCAGACAGAAGAGCAGGGCCAGAACAGGGTAAAGAAGGAGTACCAGGACCGGGCAGAGGAGGAAGGTCAGGACAGGGTAAAGGAAGAGGGCCAGGTCCAGATGGAGGCGGAGGGCCAGGACACGTCGGAGGAGGATGATCAGGACCAGACATAGGAGGAGGTCCAGGACCGGATGGAGGAGTAGGGCCAGACCGGCTAAAGGAGGAGGGCCTGGACAGGGTAGAGGAGGAGGGCTAGGGCAAGATGGAGGAGGAGGATCAGGACCGGGCGGAGGAAGAGGGCCAGGACTCAGTAGAGAAGGAGGTCCAAGAATGGGCTGAGGGGGAGGACCAGGACCAGACCTAGAAGGAGGGCCAGGACTGGATGGAGGAGCAGGGCCAGAATCGGGCGGAAGAGGAGGCCCAGACGCAGACAGAGAAGAAGGACCAGAATAGGTAGGAGGAGGAGGAACAGTATGGGGCAGAGGAGGAGGACCACCACCGGGCGGAAGATTACTGCCAGGATCAGGTGGTGGAGTAGGTTCAGGACATGGTGGAGGTGTAGGGTAAGGACTGGGTGGCCCGTCAAAGGAGGCAGGCTACTAGTGGGCAGATGGGTAGTGCCAGGATCGGTTAGAGGAGGAGGGCCAGAACACTATGGAGGAGGAGGGCTAGGATCGGGAAGAGGAGCAGAGCCAGGACAGGATGGATGAAGAGGGCCAGGACTGGGTGGAGGAGGAGGGCCAGCACCAGACATAGGAGGTAGGCCAGAAGCAGAAAAAGAAGGAGGGCCAGAACCGGGTAAAGGAGGAGGGCAAGGACCAGGCGGAAGAGGAGGGCCAAGACCGAGCAGAGGAGAAGGACCAGGACCAGGCTGTGGAGTGGGTCCAGAACCTGTTGGAGGAGTAGGGAAAGGACAGGGCCATGGAGGAGGGATAGGCCCGGGTGGAGGAGGAAGGCCAGGACAAAAGTGATCAGGTTGTCCCACTGGGGGCTCACAGTGTTAATCCCCATTTTACAGATGAGGTAACTGAGGCCCAGAGAAGTCAAGTGACTTGGCCAAGTCACACAGCTGACAAGTGGCAGAGCCGGGATTTGAACCCATGACCTCTGACTCCAAAGCCCGAGCTCTTTCCACTGAGCCACGCTGCTTCTCTGGAGGGCCAGGACCGGGTAGAGTCGGACTGCCATGACCGGTTGGAGGAGGAGGGCCAGGACCGGGTAGAGTAGGAGGACCAGGGCCGGGTGGAGGAGGAGGGCCAGGACCGGGTGGAGGAGCAGGGTCAGGACCGGGCAGAAGAGGAGGACCACGAGCAGATGGAGAAGAAGGCCCAGACAAGGAGGAGACAGAGGGCCAGGACCAGGAAGATGAAGAAGGCCAGGACAGCAGAAAGGAGAAGGACCGGGACATGTTGGAAAAGTAGGGCCAGAACTGGGCTGAGGAGAAGGGCCATGACCGGTTGGAGGAGAAGGGCCATGACCGGTTGGAGGAGAAGGCCAGGACCGGGTAGAAGAGGAGAGCCAGAACTAAGCGGAAGAGGAGGGTTAAGACCGTGTTTAGGAGGAGGGCCACTGCTGGGCAGACGACCAGTAACAGTACCGCACAGAGGAGTAAGTTCAGGACTTGGTGGAGAAGTAGCATAAAGATTGGTTGGAGGAGAAGGGCCAGGTCCCGGAAGAGTAGGAGGGCCAGGACCAGGTGAATGAAGGGGACCAGGATCATGAGGAATAAGGGGTCCAGGACCAGACGGAGGAAGAGGGCCATGACCAAGAGGAAGAAGGACCAGGACAGGGCTGAGAAATTGGTCCAGGACCAGTAGGAGGAGTACGGCCAGGGCTGGGTGGAGGAAGAGGACCAGTACCAAATGGTAGAGGAGAGCCAGGATCGGTTGGAAGTGGAGGCCCAGGAGGAGGCAGAGGAGAAGGTCCAGGACAGGGAGGAGGAGGAGAAACAGGACTGGTTGGAGGAGGTGGGCCAGAACCGGCGTAGGAAGAGGGCCTGGACCAGACATAGGAGGAGGGTCAGTCCCAGACTGAGGACCATGGCTTGGACCATCCGTAAGTGGAAGACCAGAAGCAGGCAGAGTAGAAAGACCAGAACCGGCTCTGGAATGGGTCCAGAACCTGTTGGAGGAGTAGGGCCAGGATCGGGCGGAGGAGCAGTGCCAGGACCAGGTAGAAGAGAAGCACGAGGACAGAATGGAAGAGGAGGACCAGGAGCAGACAGAGAAGAAGGACGAGGACAAGGAGTGGGAGGAAGGCCAGGACCAGGTAGAGGAGGAGGCCCAGGATAGGGCAGAGAAGAAGGGACAGGACCCTGTAAAGGAGGAGGGCCAAAACTGGATGGAGGATCAGGTCCAGGACAGGGTAGAGGAGGAGGGCACGAACCAGGTGGAGACGTAGGGCCAGAACCAGGCATAGGAGGTGGGCCAGGAAAGGAGGAGAGCCAGGACTGGGAGGAGGAAGAGGGCCAGGACCAAGTAGAGGAAGAGGGACAGAGCCAGGTAAAGGAGGAGGGCCAGGACTGGGCGGAGAAGCAGGTCCAGGACCGGGTAGAGAAGAAATACCAGGACTGGATGGAAGAGGAGGACCAGGTGCAGGCAGAGGAGAAGGACCAGGAGCAGGCAGAGGAGGACCAGGACAGGGAGTGAGAGGTGAGCCAGGACTAGATGGAGGAGGGCCAAGATCGCGCAGAGGAGGAGGGCCAGGACTGGGCAGAGAAGGAGGGCCAGGGCTTCCCCTCCCTACAGCACTTGTATAGATGTCTGTACAGATTTATTACTCTATTTTACTTGTGCATATTTACTATTCTATTTATTTTATTTTGTTAATATGCTTTGTTTTGTTGGGTGTCTCCCCCTTCTAGACTGTGAGCCCGTTGTTGGGTAGGGACCGTCTCTATATGTTGCCAATTTGTACTTCCCAAGCGCTTAGTACAGTGCTCTGCACACAGTAAGCGCTCAATAAATGCGATTGAATGAATGAATGAATGAATGACAAGACATAGGTGGAGTGCCAGGATCAGATGGAGGAGCAGGGCCAGGACCGGGCGGACGAAGGACCAGGACCACGCCAAGGAGTTGGTCCTGGACCAGCTGGAGGAGTAGGGCCAGTGCCTGGCAGAGGAGGAGAGCCAGGACCGGGTGGAAGAGGAGGGCTTTGCCCAGATGGAGGAGGAGACCTGGACTGAGCAGAGAAGAAAGGCCATGACCGGTTGAAGGAGGAGGGCCAGGACTGGTTAGAGAAGGAAGGCCAGGACCAGACATAGGAGCAGGGCCAAGACCGGGTAGAAGAGGAGGACCAGAACCACGTGGTGGAGGAGGGCCAGGACTGGGCAGAGGAGCCAGGCCAGGACCGAGTATATGGGAAGCACCACGAAGGGGTGGAAGAGGACGACCAGGAGCAGGCAGAGGAGAAGGACCAGGGCAGAGAGTGGGAGAAGGGCCAGGACTGGGTGGAGGAGGAGGGCCAATATCAGCGGAAGAGGAGAGCCAGGACCGGGCAAAGAAGTAGGGCCAGGACCAGACATAGGAAGAGGGCCAGGACAGGACAGAGGAGCAGGGCCAGGACCGGGTGGAAGAGGACCAGGAGCAGGCAGAGGAGAAGGACCATGACAGGGAGTGGGAGGAGGGCCAGGACCAAGTAGAGGAAGAGGGCGAGGACTGGGTGCAGGAGGAGGGCCAGAATGGCAGATTCAGACGACTAGATTCCAGATCGAATGTACATGATCAATGAAGCTATCTCCCCTTACTATTTTACCTGGAACTGGCCATTTGACATTTCAAGAAGAGCTCATTTGGCATTTCCTACTAGAGGGTTTCAACGCAAGTTGCTTTCAATCAATCAATCAATCAATCGTATTTATTGAGTGCTTACTATGTGCAGAGCACTGTACTAAGCGCTTGGGAAGTACAAATTGGCATCACATAGAGACAGTCCCTACCCAACAGTGCGCTAACAGTCTAAAAGGGGGAGACAGAGAACAGAACCAAACATACCAACAAAATAAAATAGTAAGATAGAAATGTACAAGTAAAATAAATAAATAAATAAATAAATAAATAGAGTAATAAATATGTACAAACATATATACATATATACAGGAGCTGTGGGGAAGGGAAGGAGGTAAGACGGGGGGATGGAGAGGGGGACGAGGGGGAGAGGAAAGAAGGGGCTCAGCCTGGGAAGGCCTCCTGGAGGAGGTGAGCTCTCAGCAGGGCCTTGAAGGGAGGAAGAGAGCTAGCTTGGCGGATGGGCAGAGGGAGGGCATTCCAGGCCCGGAGGATGACATGGGCCGGGGGTCGATGGGGGGACAGGCGAGAGCGAGGTACAGTGAGGAGATTAGTGGTGGAGGAGCGGAGGGTGCGGGCTGGGCAGTAGAAGGAGAGAAGGGAGGTGAGGTAGGAGGGGGCGAGGTGATGGAGAGCCTTGAAGCCCAGGGTGAGGAGTTTCTGCCTGATGCACAGATTGATCGGTAGCCATTGGAGGTTTTTGAGGAGGGGAGTAATATGTCCAGAGCGTTTCTGGACAAAGATAATCCGGGCAGCAGCATGAAGTATGCATTGAAGTGGAGAGAGACACGAGGATGGGAGATCAGAAAGAAGGCTAGTGCAGTAGTCCAGACGGGATAGGATGAGAGCTTGAATGAGCAGGGTAGCGGTTTGGATGGAGAGGAAAGGGCGGATCTTAGCAATGCTGCGGAGCTGAGACCGGCAGGTTTTGGTGACGGCTTGGATGTGAGGGGTGAATGAGAGAGCGGAGTCGAGGATGACACCAAGGTTGCGGGCTTGTGAGACGGGAAGGATGGTAGTGCCGTCAACAGAGATGGGAAAGTCAGGGAGAGGACAAGGTTTGGGAGGGAAGACAAGGAGTTCAGTCTTCGACATGTTGAGCTTTAGGTGGCGGGCGGACATCCAGATGGAGATGTCCTGAAGGCAGGAGGAGATGCGAGCCTGGAGGGAGGGGGAGAGAGCAGGGGTAGAGATGTAGATCTGGGTGTCATCAGCGTAGAGATGATAGTTGAAGCAGTGGGAGCGAATGAGGTCACCAAGGGAGTGAGTGTATATTGAGAACAGAAGGGGACCAAGCACTGAACCTTGGGGAACCCCCACAGTAAGAGGATGGGAGGGGGAGGAGGAGCCTGCAAAAGAGACTGAGAAAGAACGACCGGAGAGATAAGAGGAGAACCAGGAGAGGACGGAGTCTGTGAAGCCACGGTCAGATAACGTGTTGAGGAGAAGGGGGTGGTCCACAGTGTCAAAGGCAGCTGAGAGGTCGAGGAGGATTAGGACAGAGTATGAGCCGTTGGATTTGGCAAGCAGGAGGTCATTGGTGACCTTTGAGAGGGCAGTTTCCGTGGAATGAAGGGGACGGAAGCCAGACTGGAGGGGGTCGAGGAGAGAGTTGTTGTTGAGGAATTCTAGGCAGCGCGTGTAGACAACTCGTTCAAGGAGTTTGGAAAGGAATGGTAGTAGGGATATGGGACGATAACTAGAAGGTGAGGTGGGGTCAAGAGAGGGTTTTTTTAGGATGGGAGAGACATGGGCATGTTTGAAGGCAGAGGGGAAGGAACCAGTGGAGAGTGAGCGGTTGAAGATGGAAGTTAAGGAGGGGAGAAGGGATGGAGCGAGAGATTTCATAAGATGAGAGGGAATGGGGTCAGAAGCACAGGTGGCCGGAGTAGCACTTGAGAGGAGGGAGGAGAGTTCCTCTGAGGATACCGCTGGGAAGGATGGGAGAGTAGCAGAGAGTGTTGAGAGCCGGGGGGTTGGAGAAAGGGGGGAAGAGACTTTGGGGAGGTCGGACCTGATGGATTTAATTTTGTTAATGAAGTAGGAGGCCAGATCGTTGGGGGTGAGGGAAGGAGGAGGGGGAGGAACCGGGGGCCTGAGAAGGGAGTTGAATGTACAGAAGAGCTGGCGGGGGTGATGGGCATGGGTGTCAATAAGGGAGGAGAAATAGTTTTGTCTGGCAGAAGAGAGGGCAGAGTTAAGGCAGGAAAGGATAAACTTGAAGTGAACGAGGTTGGCATGGTGTTTAGACTTTCGCCAGCAGCGTTCGGCAGCTCAATCAATCAATCAATCGTATTTATTGAGCGCTTACTGTGTGCAGAGCACTGTACTAAGCGCTTGGGAAGTACAAGTTGGCAACATATAGAGACAGTCCCTATCCAACAGTGGGCTCACAGTCTAGAAGGGGGAGACAGAGAACAAAACCAAACATACTAAGAAAATAAAATAAGTAGAATAGATATGTACAAGTAAAATAAATAAATAAATAAATAGAATCATAAATATGTACAAACATATATACATATATACAGGTGCTGTGGGGAAGAGAAGGAGGTAAGATGGGGGGATGGATAGGGAGACGAGGGGGATAGGAAGGAAGGGGCTCATTCTGGGTAAGCCTCCCGGCGGAGGTGAGCTCTCAGTAGGGCCTTGAAGGGAATGAATTCCGCACAACAGACCCGGGGCTGCCTCCCACAGTGAGAATGCGGGACCCACCCCTGGTGCTTTCATACGCCCCCCAGAAAAGCATCAATGTCCTCGGCAGAAATGTAGTCCCTGTAGCACCCATTCACCAATGTCTACGGAGCCACTCTACCCAACTCTTCAACAGAGAGATTTCTGATACTTCTCTTAGGGGTCAGAGAGTTTCCCTCTGCTGAAGTGGATAACCCTCTGTTGCCTTCCCTCTTGGTCGGCAGGCCTGGCCACTGCCATGTTAGGGGAAGATGCTGTTCTCAACTCTTCCTTAATGGCCAGGTACATCCTCGTTAGGCGAGGGGGAGGGAAGATAAGGTTAGAGATAGGATGCAGGTTAGCATTAGGGTTAGGGCTAGGTTCAGGTTTAGGGTGAGGATAAGGGTAAAGACTAGGGTTAGGGTTAGGGTTAAGTTTAGTGTTATGACTAGGACTTGATGCATGGCTAGGGCTAGGGTTACTGTTAGAGTTAGGGTTTAGATTAGGGTTAGGTTTAGGGACAGCTTGGGGGTTAGGGCAAGGTTTGGCTCAGATGCACTTTAGGGTTAAAATTAGGACTCGGGTTACTGTTAGGATTAGGGCTAATGTTATTGCTAAGGCTAGGATTAGGGTTGGGGTAGTATTAGGGATAGGAGTAGTGCAACGGTTAGGGCTGAGGTTAGGGTTAATGTTAGTGTTAGGTTTAGCATTTTGGCTACAGGAAGGGTTAGGGTTAGCGTTAAGGATATGGTTAGAGGTGGGGAACGGGCTAGGGTAGGGTTTGCGTAAGGGTAGAGTTAGATACACAGTTAGGGCCCTGGCGAGGACCAGGGCTAGTGTTGGTTTTAGGTGAATATTAGGTTTAGGGTTAGGGTTATGTTTGGGGCTTCTGTAAAGGTGAGGGAAAATGTAAGAGTTAGGGTTGGTGGTATGCTTAGGGCTAGGCCTGAGCTTATGGTTAGGGTTAAGGTTACAGTTAGGCTTAAGGTTAAGGTTAGGGTTAGGGTTTGCATTAGTGTTAGGGTTAGGCCTGGGGCTAGGACTAGGGTTAGGGTCAGGGTTTAGTAATGGTTAGGGTTAGGGTTACGGTTAGTGGTAGGCTATTCCTAGGGCTTGGGTTAGGAGTAGGGCTATGCCTTGGGCAATCGTCAGGATTGGTGTTAGAGATAGGACTAGGATTAAGTCTAGTCCTATGTTAGTGTTAGGGTTAGGGTTATGGCTATTATTAGGGTAAGTGATAGAGTAAGTGTTAGGACTAGGGTTGGGGTAAGGGATATGTCCCTGGATAGCGTTAGGTTTATGGTTAGTGCTGGGTTCTGGTTTGGGTTAGTGCTAAGGTTAGGTTTAGGATTAGCGTTAAGGTTAGCGTTAGGATTAGGTTTAGGGCTAAAGCTAGGGATAAGAGTAGGATTAGAGCTAATGCTAGTGCTAGGTTTATGGTTTTGGTTAGGGTTAGTATTGGGGTTAGGGTTACTGTTAGGGTTATTTTAGGCCTAGGACTAGTGTCATGGTTAGGGTGAGAATTAGGGTTAGGGTTAGAGTTAAGATTAAGTTTAGGGTTAGGGCTAGGGTTAGAATTAGTGTTTTAGTTAGTGCTATAGATAGGGTTAGGGTTAGGTCATGTTAGGGTTACCAGTAAAAGTACCATTAGTTTGAGGATTAAATTTGGGTTAAGGGTTAGGGTTAGGATTAACATTAGGATTAGGGCTGGAGCTAAACCTAAGGCTAGTGTTATGGTAGGGGTTATGGCTAGGCCCAGAGCTATGATGAATGTTAGGTTTAGGGTTAGGGCTATGACTAGGGCTAGGAGTAGGGTTAGTGTTAGGGTTGAGAGTTGTGTTTAGGGTTAGGGCTAATGCTAAAGTTTGGGTTAGGGTTGGGTTAGATAACTATTAGGGTTAGGTATTGGTTAGAGTTCAAGTTAGGCTTAGTGTGAAGGCTAGGTTTAGGGTAAGGGTTAAGGATAGGTTTTAGAATATGGTTAGGATTAGGGTTATGACCAGGGCAATGGGTAGGGTTAAGGTTAATGGTAGACTTAGACTGAGAGTTAGGGTTATGGCAAGTGCCAGAACTAGTACTAGAAATAGTGTTAGGCTTAAAATTAAGGTTAGGGTTAGGGTTAGCAATAGGTGTTAGGTTGAGGGTTAGGGTGAGATGTAGAGTTAAATTTGTGGTTAAGAGTGAGGGTTAGGGTTAAGGATAGGGCCTGGGCTAGGACCAGGGCTAGTGTAGGGTTGTAGGTAAGACCTGGCCCAGATTTATGGTGAATGTGAGGTTTAGGATTAGGATTAAAGTTAGGGCTAAAGCTAGGGATAAAGCTAGCGTTAGACCTAATTTTATGGCCAAGTTTACAGTTAAGATTAGAGTTAGATTTAGGGTTAGATTTAGGGTTAGGGCTAAAGCTGGGGATAAGGCTAGGGTTTGAGTTAATGTTAGGGCTAGTTTTATGGTTAGGGTTAGGGTTATTATTAGGGTTAGGTCTAGGGTTACTGATAGGGTTAATTGAGGCCTAGGATTACTGTCATGGTTAGGGATAGGGCTAGGCCTAAGTGTAGAATTAGGTGTAGGTTTGGGGGTAGCATTAGTATTAGGTTTAGGATTATAATGGACTTTAGGATTAGAGTTAAGATTAGAGTTAGGGGTGGTTAATGGTTAGGGCTGTGTCAGTGTTATGTTTAGGGTAATGGCTGGGGTGAGGGCTAGGCCTAGGGTAGGGTTAAGGTTTGTGTTGGAGTTACAGTTAGGGTTTGCTTTAAGTTTGGTGCTGGGTTAGGGTTAGAATGCACAATAGGGTTAGGTTTAGGTCTAGGGTTAGGGTTAGAGTTAAGGTTAGATTAAGGAGCTTGTTGTTAGGTAGGGATTATCTCTATCAGTTGCTGAATTGTACTTTCCAAGCAGTTAGTACAGTGCTCTGTGTAAGCACTCAATAAATACAATTGAATGAATGAATGAATAGATAGGTTAGGTTAACACTTAGGGTTAGGTAATATTAGGGTTATCCCTAAGGGTACCATTGGTTTTAGGGATAAATTTGGGTTAAGGGTTAGGGTTAGGCTTAGGGTTAGGATTAGGGCTGGAGCTAGGCCTAAGGCTAGTGTTATGGTAGGGTTATGGCTAAACCCAGGGCTATGGCGATTGTTAGGCTTAGGGTTAGGGCTAGTACTAAGGCTAGGTGTAGGGTTAGTGTTAGGGTTGACAGTTAGGGTTTGGGTTAGTTCTAAGGCTAGCGTTAGGTTTAGAGCTAGGCCTATTAGGTATAGGGTTAGGATTAGAATAACTACTAGGGTTAGGGATAAGGTTATTGTTAGGGTTACTTTAGGCCTAGGGCTAGTGTTCTGGTTAGGGTTAGGGCTAGGCCTAATAGTAGGGTTAGCTGTAGGTTTGGTGATAGTGCTAGTTTTTGGTTAAGGTTATGATGGATTTTAGGATTAGAGCTAAGATTAGGGTTAGGGCTAGTTTTATGGTTATGGCTGTTTCAGTGATATTTATAGGGTAATGGCTGGGATGAGGTCAAGGCCTAGAGTAAGGTTAAGGTTTATTTTAGATTTATGATTAGGGTTGGCACTAAGATTGGGGCTAAGGTTAGGGTTAAAATACAGGATAGTATTAGGGTTAGGGCTAGGGTTAGGGTTAGAGTTATGGCTAGTGCCAGAACTAGGACTGTCAATAATGTTAGACTAATCATTACGGTTAGGTAATGTTAGGGTTACCACTAAGGGTGCCATTAGTTTTAGGGTTAAATTTGGGTTCAGGGTTAGAGTTATGATTAGCATTAGGTTTAGGGGTGGAGCTCGTCCAAAGGCTATTGTTATGGTTGGGGTCATGGCTATCCCCTGGGTTATGGCAAATGTTAAGTTTAGGGTTAGGGCTAGGACTAGGGTGAAGGGAAGGGTCAGTGTTAGGGTTTAGAGTTACGTTTAGAGTTAGGGCTAAGTTTTGGCTTGGGCTCTGGACAGGATTAGGTTAGGCTTAGGTATTGGTTAGGTTTCAAGTTAGGTTAAGTGTCAGAGTTAAGGTTAAGTTTAGGGTTAGTATTAAGGATAGGTTTTGGTCTATGGTTAGGGTTAGGGTTAGGATTAGGGCTATGGGAAATGTTAAGGTTAGTGGTAGATTTAGGGTTAGGGCTAGGGTTTGGGTAATGGCTAGTGCAGACCTAGGGCTAGAGATTGTGTTAGGATTAAAATTAGGGTTAGGGTTAGGGTTAGTATCAGGACTATCCTTAGGTTTAAGGTTAGGATAATGCTGTTGGCTGACGTTAGGGTTAAGGGTTAGGGTTAGGGTTAAGTTAAGGTCCTGGGCTAGACCCAAGGCTAATATTAGGGTTGGAGTTACAACTAGGCCCAGAGTTATGGTGAATGTTAGGCTTAGGGTTCGGGCTAGGGCTAAGCTTTGGGATAGCGTTAGTGTTAAATTTTAGGGTCTGGGTTATGGTTATGATTACTGTTCGAATTAGTGTTAGCACTAGAGATAATAGTGTTAAGGCTAGGGGTAGGGTTAGGGTTACAGTTAGGGTTAGAGCAATGATTTGGGCTATGTTAGGGTTAGAGGTGAAGTTAAGTACAGGGTTAGGGTTAGGGTCTGTATTATAGCCAGTGCTAGAACTCGGGTTACAGATAGGGTTGGGCTTACACAGTTAGGGTTAGGTAACTTTAATATTACCACTAGGGTTACTATTAGTTCTAGGGTTAAATTCGGGTTAGGGCTAGGGTTAGGGATTGGGCAAATTGGGTTAGGGTTAGAGTTAGAGCCAGGGTTAAGATTGGGTTTTGGGCTAGGGATTCCGGAGCCTGGAGAGGTATATTGAAAGTTAGGTTTAGGTTTTGTGTTAGGACTAGGATTACGGTTTGGGCTAGGGCTAGGTCTATAGTTAGGATTAGGGCAATTTTTAGCCCTAGCCTAGTTTTGGGGCTGGAAGAATTCCCGCCCCCTCCCCCCCACACACACACTTGCTGTGGAGTTAGGGTGAGGTTAATGGTTAGGGTTTTGTATTCTGGGTTAATGCTAGGGCTAAGCCTAAG
The DNA here is from genome assembly GCF_015852505.1 of Tachyglossus aculeatus. Lineage (NCBI taxonomy): Eukaryota > Metazoa > Chordata > Mammalia > Monotremata > Tachyglossidae > Tachyglossus > Tachyglossus aculeatus. The sequence goes on from NW_024044829.1 coordinate 2,575,566, forward strand.
GTGAGGGTAAGGCTTAGGGTTCATTCATTCATTCATTCATTCAATCCTATTTATTGAGAGCTTACTGTGTGCAGAGCACTGTACTAACTGCTTGGGAAGTACACGTTGGCAGCATATAGAGACTATCCCTGCCCAACAACGGGCTCACAGTCTAGAAGGGGGAGACATACAACAAAACAAAACATGTGGTCAGATGTCAAGTCATCAGAAAAAATAGAAATAAAGCTAGATGCACCTCATTAACAAAATAAATAGAATAGTAAGTATGTACAAGTAAAATTGAGTAACAAATCTGTACAAACATATATACAGGTGCTGTGGGGAGGGGAAGGAGGTAGGGCGGGGGGGATGGAGAGGAGGAGGGGAAAAAGGGGGCTCAGTCTGGGAAGGCCTCCTGGAGGAGGTGAGCTCTCAGTAGGGCTTTGAAGGAAGGAAGAGAGCTAGTTTGGCGGATGTTGGGAGGGAGGGCATTCCCGGCCAGACGGAGGACATGGACCGGGGGTTGGCGATGGGACAGGGGAGAACGAGGTACAGTGAGGAGGCTGGTGGCAGAGGAGAGGAGAGTGTGGGCTGGGCTGGAGAAGGAAAGAAGGGAGGTGAGGTAGGAGGGGACAAGGTGATGGAGAGCCCAGAAGCCGAGAGTGAGGAGTTTTTGCTTGATGCGTAGGTTGACTGGCAGCCACTGGAGATTTTTGAGGAGGGGAGCAACAGAGCAACATGCCCAGAGCGTTTCTGCCCAAAGATGATCCAGGCAGCAGCGTGAAATATAGAATGAAGTGGGAAGAGAGGAGGATGGGAGATCAGAGAGGAGGCTGTTGGTAGTGCCGTCTACAGTGACGGGAAAGTCAGGGAGAGGGCAGGGTTTGGGAGGGAAGATAATCAATCAATAAATCAATCGCATTTATTGAGCGCTTACTATGTGCAGAGCACTGTACTAAGCGCTTAGCACTGCACTAAGGGTTAGAGTAAGGTTTATTGTTAGGGTTAGAATTAGTTTTAGGATTAGCCCTTAAGTTAGGGTTAGGGTTAGGGCAAGGCCTAGGGATATTGTTAAGTACAGATTTTAGAGCTAGTTTTAAGGCTGAGGCTAGGCCTTGGGCTAGGATAAGAGTTAGTGTTAGAGTTATATGTTAGGGTTATGGTGAGATTTAGGGGTGGTTTTAGAGTTACAGTTAATGTTAAGGATTAGGATCTAAGGTCAAGGTTAGGTTTAAGGTTAGATGTAGGTTTGGAAATGGGTTTAGGGTTATAGATAGGGTTAGGGCTAAGGCAAGAGTAAGGTTTGTTTATGCTTATGGTTAGATAAACCTATATCTGGGGTCAGTGCTAGATATAGTGTTAGGGTTAGGGTTAGGTCTAGTGTTTAGTTTAGGGCAATTTGTTGCTCTTAAGAGAGTTGCCGTGTGAAAAGCATATTCAGCACTAGGAGAGGCCATCCACACACACCCCAGATAGGTTTCTGCAGCTCAACCACCGACCCCCAGTACTTAGTGTGAGGGTGAGGATTAGAGTTAGGGACAGGTCTAAGGTTAGGGTTGGGTTTAGGTTAAGGGCAAGTATTATGGCTAGGGATAAGATTAGGTTCATTAATAATAAAGATAATAATAATATTGATAATAACATTTGTTAAGTGTTTACTATGCTAATCCACCTACATGCAACCTCAGCCACACTTCTGGAACCCGGGGAGTTAGGAGTAAGCTTAGGGCTAGGGATAGGAATAAGGTTGGAGTTAGGGTTAGGGTTACAGCTAAGGTTAGGGCAAGCATTTGGGTTAGGGTTAGGGTTAGGGTTTGGTTTAGGGTTAGGGTTAGCAGTAGGATTAGTAATTAGTGTACGTGTGAATGTCAATATTAGGGTTGGGTGAGGTCTAAGGCTAGTGTCCAAGTTAGGGCTAGTTAGGCCTAAGGTGAGGGTTATGGTTAAGTTTAGGGTTATTGTTAGATTTATGTCTAGCGTTAGGGCTAATTAGAGTTAGGTTTAGAGCTAGGCCTAGGCCTAAACCTGAGGTTAGGGTAAGGATCAGGGTTTTGGTTAGGTTTTAGGTTAAGGTTAGGGTTAGGATAAGGGCTAGGGCTGGGATTATTGTTAAGGTTTGGGTTATGACTAGGATTCAGGTTAAATTTAAAGTTAGGTTAGGTTAGGCTTATGGCTAGGTCTAGGTTTAGGGGAAAGGTTAGGTTTAGGGTTAAGGTTAGTGTAAGAGTTAAGGCTCAGTGTAGGGAGTGGATTAGTGTTAGAGATATCTCTTTCACCTGTCTACTCTGTGGCCTGGGCAAGCCACGTAACTTCTTTGGGACTCAATTACCATAATATGGTGATCAAGACTGTGATCCCCATGTGAGACATTGACTATGTCCAACGTAATGTCTTTGCATCACCCCTAGTGCTCAGAATAGTGCTTGGCACATAGTAAGCACTTAACAAATGCCACAGTTATGTTTATTGTTATGATGATGATGATGGCATTCGTTAAGTGCTTACTATGTGCCAAGGACTGTTCTAAGCACTGGGATAGATGGTAGTTTATCAGGTTGTCCCACTTGGGGTTCACAGTCCTGATCCCCATTTTACAGATGAGAAGTGAAGTGACTTGAATAAAGTCACACATCTGACAAGTGGTGGAGTCAGAATTAGAACACATGACCTCTGATTCCCAAGCCCGGGCTCTTTCCACTAAGCCACGCTGGGTTAGTGGGAGGTTTAAGGCTAGATCTAGGGCTAGGTTTAAGGTAAGAGTTGCTGTCAGGGTTAATGTTCGGTTACAGGATAGTGTTAGAGTTAGAGTTAGGTTTAGGTTTAGGTTTAGGTTTAGGTTTAGGGTCAGAGTTAGAGTTGGGATTGTGTTTAGGACTGGTTTAGGTTTATGGTTAGGGTTAGTATCAGGCAAAGCCTAGGCTTAAGGATATATTTATGCTTGGATTCAGAGTGAGTTTCAGGGTTAGTTTTGGAGTTTAGGTTAGGGTTTGGGTTAGGGTTAGGGCTAGGGCTCCTGAATGGGTGAAAGTTAAATTTACAGTTTGGTTTAGGGTTAAGACTAAGTCTCCTTGAAGAGTTAAAGTTAGAGTTTGGGTTAAGGTTAGGTAAGGGTAAAGGGTACGGCTAGGTTTAAGGCTAAATTTAAGGTTAAGTTTAGGATTATGGTTATGGTTAGGATGAAGGTTTGTGTTAGAGCTAAGGGTAGGGTTAGAGTTGAGGTTAGCATTAGGGCTAGGTCAAGGCTTCCTTTTAGAGTAAGAGTTTGGGTGAAGGTTGAGCTTAAGGATTTTTGAGTTTTAGGGTTAGACTTTGTTTTAGGGTTAGGGTTATGTTTGGGTTCGGGTTTGGGTCAGTGTAAGGCTAGGGCTCCTCTGTGTGTTAGGGACAGGCTGAAGGGTTAGGCTTTGGTTTTCAGATAGGACTAGGTTTGAGTTACAGTTACGGTTATCTTCAGGATTACAATTAAGGTTGGGGTTAATGATAAGTTTAAGAGTAGGTTTAGGTTAGTGTTAGCGCTTGCCAACAGGGTTAGGGTTAACCTTTTGCTTAAAATACTTTTATGTTTACAGTTGACGTTAGGGCTAGGGTTGGGTTAGGGATAGGGTTAGGGATATGCTTTGGTTAAGGGTGTGGGCGAGGATTGGGGACAGGGTTACGGTTAGAGCATGGCTTTTAGCTAGGGTAGGGTTATAGATGGGGTTTGGATTAGGGTTATTGTGAGCTTTAAGATTAGGGCTAGGTTTAGTGTCAGGATTAGGCCTAGAGCTAGGGTTACAGATAAGGTTAGGGTTAGGCTTAGTTCTTTGGGTTAAATTTAGGGTAGAGTTAAGATTAAGTGTAGGTTTAGGATAAGGGCTACAGATGGGGGAATAGCGATGGTTAGGGTTAAGGTTAGAGTTAAGTTTAAGATTAGGGTTTAGTCTTAGGGTGAGTTTTAGGGATAGGGCTAAGGTCATAGTTAAGGTTAGGCTTTGATTTAGGTTTGGTGTTAGGTTTAGGGCTAGGTTTAGGATTAGCACGATGCATTGACTTGGGAAAGTGGCAGGGTTCAAGGCCAAAAGGCCCCCTTGACAAAAACTTCCAGAATTGCCGGGTTTAAGGCCAGAGTTAGGGTTAGCGCTCATGGTGGGGTTAGGGCTGGGCTAGAGTTAGGGTTATGGATAAGTTTAGGATTAGGGTTAGGGCTATAGTTAAAGTTTGCTCTAGGGAAACTCCTCGGGTTAAGGTTAGGGTAAGGGTTTTGTTTAGGGTATGGTAGGGTTTGGGTGAGGGTTAAGACCCGATCCAGGGTTAGGATTATGGTTAGGGCTAAGGTTAGGTCAGGTGTTAAGGACAGGTTAATGTTTAGGGTTTAGTTTAAAGTTAGCTCAAAGGCTAGGGCCACAGCATTAGGGTTAGGGTTTGGGTTAGGGCTAATCTGCAATATAGGGTTGGTGTCAGGGTTAAGGTGAGGTTTAGTATTACGGTTAGGGTGAACACTGGAGCTAGGGTTAGGGTTAGTTCTTGGGATAGGGATAGGGTTAGCATTAGGGCTTACTTTTAGGGTAAGCAATAGGTTTAGTGTTAGAGATAGCTCTATGGGTAGTTGTAGATCTAAGGCTAGTTCTGGGGCAAAGGTTATGGCTAAGGTGGAGGCTAGGCCTAGAGGTAGGCTAGAGTTAGGGTTAGAGCTAAGGTTTAGGGATAGGGCTCTTTAGGGGTAATGCTATGGTTAGTTGTAGACATTAGGCTAGGTCTAAAGCTTGGGTTATGGTTTAGAATTAGGGCTAGGCCTAGGGTTAGGTTTAGGATTAGGTGTAGAAATAGGGTTAGGGTTGGGGTTGGGGTTATGGTGACATTTAACATTATGGGTAGGGTTAGCAATGGGCTAGGGCTAGCATTAGGGAGAAGGTTAGCATTAGGTCTAGCTTTGGGCCCAAAGTAAGAGTTAGGGTTTAGATTAAGTTTAGGGCTTAGGGTTAAGGGCTAAATTTAGGATTAGTGTTAGATTTACATTTAGGGTTAGTGTTGGTTTTAAGGCTAGGGCCAGGGCTACGGTTAGTCAATCAATCAATCAATCAATCGTATTTATTGAGCGCTTACTGTGTGCAGAGCACTGTACTAAGCGCTTGTGAAGTACAAGCTGGCAACATATAGAGACAGTCCCTACCCAACAGTGGACTCACAGTCTAGAAAGGGGAGACAGAGAACAAAACCAAACATACTAACAAAATAAAATAAATAGAATAGATAGTTACAAGTAAAATAAATAAATAAATAGAGTAATAAATATGTACAAGCATATATACATATATACAGGTGTTCTGGGGAAGGGAAGGAGGTAAGATGCGGGGGGGTGGATAGGGGGACAATGGGGAGAGGAAGGAAGGGGCTCAGTCTGGAAAGGCCTACTGGAGGAGATGAGCTCTCAGTAGGGCCTTGAAGGGAGGAAGAGAGCTAGCTTGGCGGATGGGCAGTTGGAGGGCATTCCAGGCCCGGGGGAGGACGTGGGCCGGGGGTCGATGGCGGGACAGGAAGGCTGAGGAGGTGCGAATGAGGTTGTCGTTTATGTAACTTGGTGATAAAAAGGGCCTTTTTCCCGGGGTGGGGGGAGGGGAGTCAGTCAGGACCGGACCGGGAAGGGGGGTTGGGGGCGCTAGAAGGAAGGTCGCTTAAGTGGGTGGGGGTGGAAGCAGGGGGCGTCTATGGCGGCGCTCTGAGGAGAGGACCCTTCCGGGAGCAGCGGGGGCCACGCGGTGTGATGGCGGGCGGGCGGGCGGGCCTCTAGGGAGCAGAGTCCTGGGCGTCTATGGCGGGCCTCTCTGGCGCTCTGAGGAGAGGAGTGTTAGGGTTAGTGGTAGGTTAGGATTATAGCTATGCTTAGGGTTAGTGTCAGGGCTTGAATGAATGGTAAACTTCAGGGTAGGCCTAAAGCTAATGTTAGTGAGAGGGATGGGGCTAGGGCTGGGACTAGGGTTAGGGTTAGAATTAGAGACAGCATTAGTGTTAGGATTAGGATTTTGGAGAGTTTTAGGGATAAGGTTAGGACTAAGATTAGGGGTAGGGTTAGGGGTAAGGCTGCAGTTAAGATTTGGGTTCGTGGTGAGTTTAAGCATAGGACTAGGGTTAGGAGTAGGTTTAGAGAGAGTTTTAAGGATAGGAAGGGGATTTTGGTGAGGCTAAAGTTTACTAGGATGACAGGGTTAGGGCTCGGGCTGGACTACAGTTAGAGTTACGATTAGGGTAATGTTGGGTTTAGGGTAAGGACTAAGGTTCTGGTAAGGGTAAAGCATAGAGTTAGATTTAGGGTTAGGGTTAGGGCTAGGTCTAGCAGTGGGGTTAGGTTAGGGGAATGCGGTTTCCATTAGGGTTAGGCTTTGCCTTAGGTTTACAGTGAGAGTTAGGGTTATGATTAACGTTGGATTTAAGGTTAGGGTTCGATTAAGGATTAGAGTCAGTTTTGGGGTTGTATTTGGGTCAGTGTAAGGCTAGGGCACGTGTAAGTGCTGGGTCTAGGGTTGATGTTAGGTGTAGGTCTTGGTGTGGGGTTAGGGTTAAGATTAGAGGTAGAAATCGGGTTACGGTTAAGGGTAGGGCTAAAATTGGGGTTAGAGACAGGGATAAGTTTCAATTTGTGGGTAGCTGGGGGTTAATGTTAAGTTTAGAGTTGGCGTTAGGTTTTAGGCTTACGGTCAGGATATGGTTAGATTTATGGTTCAATTTACCGTTCCAGTTAGAGTGAGGGTTAGGGTTACAGTTAGGGTTATGTTTAGGTTTAAGGTTAGGGATAAAGCTAGGGAAAGGGTAAGGGTTAGGGCTATGTCTAGTGCTAAGGGTGAGGGTTAGGGTTAGAGTTAGAGCTAGTTACAAGGTTACGGGCTAGTTGTTAGGGTTAGTGTTAGGTACAGAGTAAAGATTAGAGTTAGTGCGAGGGCTAGGGTTGAGGTAATGGATAGAGTTAAGGTTAATCTTAGGGCTAGGGTTAGGGTAGGGATTAGGCCTGAAGGTAAATTTCGGGTTAAGGTTGCGGATAGAATGAGGGTTAGTGTTAAGGGATGGGACTAGGTCTAACGCTAGAGTTGGCATTAAGGTCAGTGTTATGGCTAGGCTTAGGGCTTTTAATGGTTAGGGTGAGGTTTAGTGGTAGGTATTGGTTTAAGATTGGGGTAGTGTTTAGGACAAGGGTCAGGGCTTGAGTGAGTGTTAGGACAAAGGATGTTATTGGAGTTTAGGGTTAGGGTTAGAGTTTGGGTTAGGGTGAGGTTTAGGTTTTGGGTTAGGCTGAGGGTTAAGGTCAGGGTTAGGGTTAGAATTATGGCTAGAGTTAGAGTGAGGATTAGGGTTAGAGTTAGGGTTTGGTTTAGGATTAGTAATTAGTGTTAGGGTTAGGGTAAGGGCTTGGGCCAATGTCAGGGTGAGGTCTACTTAGGGTTAGGGTTAGGGCTAGGGCTAGGGTTAGGGCTAGGGCTAGGGCTTGGCCTGGAGTTAGAGTAGGGATGGTGTTATGGTTAGTTATATATTTAAAGCTAGGCTTAGGGCTAGGTTTAGGAATAGGCATAGATAAAGTGTTAGGGTTGGGATATGGGTTATGGTGAGATTTCGTATTTTGGTTAAGAAAAACACTAGGCTAAGGCTAGGATTGGGGCTAGTGTTAGCATTAGGTCGAGGTTTGGGTTTACGTTGAGGGTTAGGGTTAGGGTTACAGATAAAATTCAGGTTAGAACTAGGATTAGGCTTAGGTTTAGGGTTAGTGTTAGCTATACCTTTAATATTAGATTTAGAGTTAGGGCTGGGACCAAGGGCTGCATCTAGCTTTCGAGATTGGGGTAGAGTTAGAGTTAAGTTTGGAGTTAGGTCTAGGCCAGGGTTCATGTTAGTGCTTTAGTTCACATCCTGGGCTAGAGTTAGTGTTAGGGTTCTGGCTAAGGCTCGGAGAAAGCTTAATGTTAGGGTTAGTACTCAATCTAGGATTGTCTCATCTTGGGCATTCGAGTCATTTCTGACCCATTGCGACTCCCAGAACACCCCACCTCCCTTTGCAATTGTTCTGGTAGTGTATCCAGAGTTTTCTTGGTAAAAATACAGAAGTAGCTTACCATTGCCTCCATCTGTGCAGTAAGCTTGACTCTCCACCCTCGACTCTCTCCCATGCTGCTGCTGTCCAGCATAGGTGAGTTTTGACCAGTAGTAGGTTGTCTTCCACTCACTATCCACTGTCCAAGCTAGGAATGGAAAGGGTATTCCTCTGTATGACCCTTCCTGCCATTGCTGAGACTGGTAGAGTACCGGAAACTCTTCAGGTGTGATCCTATGAGGGGCAATTTTTGGGTTAGGATTGAGGAATATTTTTTGGATTAGGGTTAGGTCAAGCGTTAGGGATAGGTTTAGGGTTAGGGTTGGTTTAGGCTTGACGTTAACTCTCATGATAGGCCAAGAGTTAGGGTCAGATTTATATTTTAAGGTTAGGATTAGGGCTAGAGCTAGGTTTGGGGTTAAGGTTAATGCTAACGTTATGGTTATGTTTAGGATTAGCGTAATGGTGAATCGCAGGCTTAAGGCAATGCCTTAGGGTAAGGTCTTGGGATGGGGTTGGTGTTTGGGTTATGGTGTGGTACAGTGTTACGGTTAAGGTTAACGCTAGGGCTAGGTTGTGGTTTAGGAATAGATAGGGTGAGCGTTAGGCCTAGGTTTGGGCTTACTTTTAGAGTTAGCATTAGAGGTAGGGTTAGGGTCAAGGGTTAGGCAGTCAATATGACAAAATGGACAGAATCACAAATCTACTCAACTTGTCTACTTAGCAGGAGAGAAGGAAAATGGCACATGCAGGAAGGCTGTACACTTCAAGGCGAGGATCTGTGTAGCTATCCTTTGTTACTGTGTTACTGTGGAACTGAACAGTTGAAATTTCAAGAAGAGCTCATTTGGCATTTCGTGACATAGGTGTTTCAACACAAGTGACTTTGCCAAAATAGAAACACACACTCCCTCAACTTTTTTACTTAGCAGGTAGAAGAAAGTTGGCACAGACAGAACTCTAGACGCCCGAAGGGATGTACACTAAAGGGCAAGGATCAGCATAGATATCTGCTCTTACCGGATTACTATTGTTCATGGACCTGAATATTGGAAATGTCAATTAGAGGTGATTTGGCATTACGTACCAGACAGGTTTCAATGCAAGGGAACTTTGACAAGATGGACAGAAACGCACATTCCCCCAACTTTCTTATATAGTAGGATAGAGGAAAAATGGCCCATGCTGAAGACTAGACTGGTGATGGGGTGTACACTACAGGGGCAAGGATCTTCTGTTACTCTTTTACTCTCATACTTGGAGGTGCGAATTTGGAATTTCCAAAGGGGGTGATTTGGCATTTGGTGCCAGAAGTGTTTCAACATGCCTGCCTTGCTAGAGAGAGAGTATGGTGAATGGAGTTTTGACTCAAACAGCATAACGCTCTATAAGCAGTGTAAGTCCAGACAGAGTGTTTGGCACAGCTCAGCACAACATTCCTTTTATCTATATACCCACTTAGTTCCTAACAGAAAAAAAAGAAATAAAACAGAATAAAACAGAAAATCATGAGCCTAGTAGTGACAAAATTCTTAACAGGGAAAACTGAACTCTCTGTAAAGATAGTTACTGTGACAAAATGGACTGATTCACTCATTGACTGAAGTTGCCCTAATCTTGAAGAAAAGGATAGAAGAAAGAAGGAAAATGGCAGATTCAGAAGACTGGATTCCAGATCCGACATACACCGCTGGGCAACGATCGATGTATCAATCTCCAGTTACTATTTTACCTGGAACTGACCATTTGCCATTTCATTAAGAGCTCATTTGGCATTTCCTGCTAGAGGATATCAACTCAAGTGGCATTGATTGGGTGGAGAGAAAAACACAGTCATTCAACTTTTATACTTAAAAGGATAGAGGGAAAATAGCCTATGTAAAAGACTAGATCCCTGGAGGGCTGTACAATGCAGGGTAGGTATCACTCTAGTTGGAACTGCAACTCTCTCCCAGACCCCCTCCAATCTGGCTTCCGTCCTCTACACTCCACAGAAACTACCCTCTCAAACGTCACCAATGACCTCCTTCTACCCAAATCAAATGGCTCCTACTCTATCCTAATCCTCCTCGACCTCTCAGCTGCCTTCGACACTGTGGATCACCCCCTTCTCCTCAACACGTTATCCAACCTTGGCATCATAGACTCCTACTCTCCTGGTTCTCCTCTTACCTATCTGGCCATTCATTCTCAGAGTCCTTCGAGGGCTCCTGCGCCCCCTCCCATCCCCCTACTGTAGGAGATCGTCAAAGGTCAGTTCTTGGTCCCCTTCTGTTCTTTATCTGTACTCACTCCCTTGGTAAACTCATTCCCTCCCACGGCTTGAACTATCATCTCTACGCTGATGACACCCAAATCTACATCTCCACCCCTGTTCTCTCTCATTCGTTCATTCAGTCAATCATATTTATTGGGCGCTTACTGTGTGCAAAGCACTGTACTAAGCGCTTGGGAAGTACATGTCGGCAACACATACAGACGGTCGCTACCCAACAACAGGCTCACAGTCTAGAAGAGGGAGACAGACAACAAAACAAAAAATGTAGACAGGTGTCAAAACCGTCAGAATAAATAGAATTATAGCTATATGCATATAATTAACAAAATTAATAGAATAGTAAATGTACACAGTAAATGAAGTAATAAATCTGTACAAATATATACAAGTGCCGTGGGGAGGGGAAGAAGGTAGGGCGGGGGGATTGGGAGGAGGAGTGGAAAAGGGGGGCTCAGCCGGGGAAGGCTTCCTGGAGGAGGTAAGCTCTCACTAGGGTTGTGAAAGGAGGAAGAGAGCTAGCTTGGCTGATGTGTGGAGGGAGGGCATTCCAGGCCAGAGGAAGGACGTGGGCCCGGGGTCGACGGCAGGAGAGGAGAGAACGAGGTACAGTGAGGAGGTTAGCGTCAGGGGAGAGGAGAGTTCGGGCTGAGTTGTAGAAGGAGAGAAGGGAGGTGAGGTAGGAGGGGGCCAGGCGATGGAGAACCTTGAAGCCGAGAGTAAGGAGTCTTTGATGGATTCGTAGGTTGACAGGCAACCACTGGAGATTTTCAAGGAGGGGAGTGACAAGCTCAGAACGCTTCTGTACAAAGATGATCCTGGCAGCAGAGTGAAGTATAGACTGAAGTGGAGAGAGACAGGAGGTTGGGAGATCAGAGAGGAAGCTAATGCAGTAATCCAGCCGGGATAGGATGAGAGATTGAATCAGCAAGGTAGCGGATTGGATGGAGAGGAAAGGGCGGATCTTGACGATGTTATGGAGGTGAGACTGGCAGGTTTTGGTGACGGATTGAATGTGTGGGAGTGAATGAGAGAGCGGAGTTGAGGATGACACCAAGATTTCGGGCTTGTGAGACGGGAAGGATGGTAGTGCCGTCTACAATGCCGGGAAAGTCAGGGAGAGGACAGGGCTTGGGAGGGAAGATAAGAAGCTCAGTCTTGGACATATTGAGTTTTAGATGGCGGGCAGACATCCATATGGAGATGTCCTGAAGGCAGGAGGAAAAACGAGCCTAGAGGGGGGGAGAAAGAGCAGGAGCAGAGATGTAGATTTGGGTGTCATCAGCGTAGAGATGATATTTGAAGCCGTGGGGGCGGATGAGTTCACCAAGAGAGTGAATGTAGATAGAGAACAGAAGGGGACCAAAAACTGACCCTGTAGGAGCTCCTACACTAAGGAGATGGGAGCGGGAGGAGGAGCCCGCAAAGGAGACTGAGAATGAACGGCTGGAGATATAAGAGGAGAACCAGGAGAGGACGAAGTCTGTGAAGCCAAGGTTGGATAGCGTGTTGAGGAGAAGGGGGTGGTCCATAGTGTTGGAGGCAGCTGAGAGGTTGCGGAGGATTAGAATAGAGCAGGAGCCATTGGACCTGGCAAGAAGGATGTCATTGGTGACCTCTGAGAGGGCAGTGCCGGTGGAGTGTAGGAGACAGAAGCGAGTTTGGAGGAGGTCTAGGAGAGAGTTGGAGTTGAGGAATTCGAGGCAGCGAGTTTAGACGACTCATTCTGGGAATTTGGAAAGGAAGGGTAGGAGGGAGATAAGGAGCTAACTAGAAGGGGCGGTGGGGTCAAGAGAGGGTTTTTTAAGATGGGGGAGACATGGGCATGTTTGAAGGCAGAGGGGAAGGAACCAGTGGAGAGTGAGCGCTTGAAGATGGAAGTTAAGTACGGGACTAAGGAAGGGGCGAGAGGTTTTATGAGAGGAGAGGGAACGGATTCCGAAACACAGGTGGATGGAGTAGCACTTGAGAGGAGGGAGGAGATCTCACACGAAGATACTACTGGGAAGGATGGGACAGTAGTGGAAAGGGTTGAGAGCGGAGGGGGGACGGAGACGAGGGAGGGGTGACTTTGGGGAGCTCAGACCTGATGGTGCTAATTTTACTAATGAAGTAGGAGGGAAGATCATTAGGGGTAAGGGATAGAGGAGGGGGAGTCACAGGAGGCCTGAGGAGGGAGTTAAATGTACGGAAGAGCTGACGGGGATGATGGGCAGGAGTGTCAATAAGGGAGGGAAAATAGCTTTGCCTGGCAGAGGAAATGGCAGAGTTAAGATAAGAAAGGTTAAATTGAAAATGTCGACCTTCTCTGTCGGCTTTGGTGGGTCCAACGTGATCCGCTATTTCTTCTGTGACACTCCTCAAATGATGGAACTTTCAGGCCCCAGACTCCAGGAAATTGGAGTCACGGTCTTCTCTGCCATTCTGAACGTCTCCATCGGCGGTTTGTACGTGCGCATCTTTCGGGCTGTGCTGAGGATGCCGGCCACCGAGGGCCGGGCCACCGAGGGCCAGGCCAAAGCCTTTTCCAACTGCATGTCCCTTCTCGCCGTGGTGATTTTATTCACCTCCACGGGAATTGTCGCCCACCTCAGGCCACCCTCAGACTCCTTCTTCATGCAGGACCTGCTGTCGTCCGTGTTCTGCACCGTGGTGCCCCCTCCCTGAACCCCCTCATCTACAGCCTGAGGACCCAGGACACGAAGGCAGCTCTGAGGAGGGTCCTGGGTGTGAGAGGATGGCTCTGAGAAACAGGGACACACGAAGTTCGTCCAGGGGACGGGTACCTTTGGGAAAAAAATCCTGTAGGAAACACGTCACCTTCTTCAAGGGAAGGCTCAGGCAATCGATCACTCAAGCTATCAAAATTTTTAAAGGTAGCTGTTTAGCACTTATTATGTGTCAGGCACTGAATTACGCGTTCGGGTAGATACAAACTCATCAGGTTGGACGCCGACCCTGTCCCACCCGGTAATCACTCCCAGTTCAGTAGTGGAACCTTGAAACAAAATCCATTTAACGGATTTTGATATTTAGTGAGCACTTACTAAATTTAGTGAACACTTACTGTGCAGAACACGGTACTAAGCACTTGGGACAATACAATGCTGTTGGTAGAAACGTCCCTTGCCCACATCGAGCTCACAAACTATGTAAGCAGAACCCCCTGAACTAAACCACCCAGATCTGTAATTCTAGAGCAAAGCACACTAACCTGAGTAGCAGTGTGAAGAGTGGAAAGTTCACAGTGCATGGCATCAGAAAGTCCTCAGTTCTAATCCCGGGTCCACCACCTGCCTGCTGTGTGACCTTGGGCAAGTCACTTCACTTCCCTATGCCTCAATTACCTCATCTGAAAAATGGGGATTAAGACTGTGAACCCAACGTGGGACAGGGGCTGTGTCTTACCTGATTAGTTTGCATTAATGCCAGCCCTTACAACAGTGTCTGGCCCATAGTAAGTGCTTAATAGACGCAGCATGGCTCAGTGGCAAGAGCCCGAGCTTTGGAGTCAGAGGTCATGGGTTCAAATCCCGGCTCCACCAACTGTCAGCTGTTGGACTTTGGTCAAGTCACTTAACTTCTCTGTGTCTCAGTTACCTCATCTGTAAAATGGGGATTAAGACTGTGAGCCCCCTGTGGGACAACCTGATAGCCTTGTAACCTCCCCAGTGCTTAGAACAGTGCTTTACACATAATATGCGTTTCATAAATGCCATTATTATTATTATAATTAATAACAACAATACTCAGGAGAAAGAATCAGAAGCAGTCAAGTGTGCCTCTGTAAGCAGACTGGCATTTGTCTCAGCAGAAACTAAAGTCATAAATGGAAAATGAGAGACTTGGAGCTCTTCACATGTTGCCTAGACCGAAAACAACAAGCAGGAGAAAGAATCAGAAGCAGTCAAGTGTGCCTCTGTAAGCAGACTGGCATTTGTCTCAGCGGAAACTAAAGTCATAAATGGAAAATGAGAGACTTGGAGCTCTTCACATGTTGCCTAGACCAAAAACAACAAGCAGGAGAAAGAATCAGAAGCAGTCAAGTGTGTGTCTGTAAACAGACTGGGCTTTGTCTCAGCAGAAACTAAAGTCATAAATGAAACTGAGAGATTCTCTTCTCATTGCACCTCGAATGCCACACATCAAGCTCAGTTCTGCCAATTCCAGGCGAAACAAGAGACAAGAAGGGAAAGAGAGCCTGCAGTCACAAGAATTGGAATCTGATTCGTGCAAGGGTTGGGGAAAATTCAGAAAGATGGTGGTCCAGCCATTCTCTGGACCTTGCAAAAGGATCCAAATGAAGGCCCTCCCAGACTAAGCCCCGCTTTTCCTCAGCTCCCCCTCCTGTTAGTTTCACCTCACCTCCCTCCCTCCTTCTCCACACCCCACAGCATTTATGTTTATATATAAAGCTATATAATTCTATTAATTTATATTGATGACTGTATATTTGTTTTGATGTGTACGTATCTATAATTTTAGTTATTTATGTTGGTGCCTGTTTAATTGTTTTGATGTCTGCCTTCCCCCTTCAAGACTGTAATTCCTGTGTGGGCAGGGATTGTTTCTCTTTATTGCTGAATTGCATTTTCCAAGCTCTTAATACAGTGCTCTGCACAGAGTAAACACTCAATAAATACGATTGAATGAAAGAAGGAAGGAAGGATGAAGATCAAGGAAGAAGAGCTTTGTCAAGCTCTCCACTCACTCATTCATTCATATATGATGATGATGATAATAATAATAATAATAATGGTATTTATTAAGGGCTTACTATGTGCCAAGCACTGTTTTAAGCTCTATGGTAGATACAAAGTAATCAGGTTGTTCCAGGTGGGGCTTACAATTTTAATTTCCCTTGCTCTCTCCCTCTCTTGTTTTTCTCTCTCTTGCTCTCACACTATTTTCTCATTCTCACTCTGTCCCGCTTATTTTTTCTCTCTCACTCTTTCCCCTTTCTTTCTCACTTTTTCTCTCCCTTATGTTCTCTCTCTCTCCCTTTTGCTTATCTACCACCCACTCTTTCTCATACTTTTTCTTCCTCTCACTTGCTTTTCCTCACTCTCTCTCTTTTGCCTTTTCTCTACTTTATGTTTTTCCCCTAACTCTGTCTCTTATTTTTCTCTTCTTTTCGCTCTACTCTTGCTCCCTTTTGTCTCACTTTCTCGGTTTCCTCCCTCTTTCTTTACCTCTCCCTTTCACTCTCTCTTGCTCTCTCGTTTTTCTCCCCCTCATGATCTTTTTCCGCTCTCTCTCTGTCTTGCCTTTTCTCTCCCTTGCGCTCTTTCCTCACTTTTTCTGTTCCTTTTTCTCTCCGCAAACTTTCTCTCACTCACTCCTTTTCCTCTCTCTATCTTTCCCTCTCACTATTTATCTCCCTTTCACTCTCTTCCTTTCACTCACTCTCTCTCTCTCTCTCACACACATACACACACACCTTTCTCTTCCTCTCTCTTTCCCTTACTCCTTCGCTCTCATTTTCCCTCTTTTTTCCTTTTCCCACTCCCTATTTCCATCATCATCATTATGTTGCCAACTTGTACTTCCCAAGCGCTTAGTACAGTGCTCTGCACACAATAAGTGCTCAATAAATACGATTGATTGAATGAATGAATGAATCCTCTCTTTTTCCCTGCCTCCCTCATTCTTTCTTCTCTCCCTCACTCTCATTTTTTTCTCTCCTTCCTCTCTTCCTATCTTCCTCTTTCTTTCATCCTTTTTTTCTCCCTGCCTCCCTCGCTTTTCCTAAAAGGACGAGGATAATGCCAAATGATACGTCTGGAGAGGATTTTGTCTTGGTGGGTTTCTCTGCTCAGCCCCAGTAAGAGAAGATCCTCTTAGTGGTTGTCTTGATCTTCTACCTCCTAACCCTGGTGGGCAACACTGCCATCATTTTGGCGAACCGACTGGATCTCCATCTCCATACGCCCATGTACTTCTCCCTGTCTCTCCTCTCCTTCTTGAACCTCCGCTTCACCACCAGCATCATTCCCCAGCTTCTGTGGAACCTCCGGCAGCCCTCCTAACCATCACTGTGGTCGGTTGTGCATTCCAGCTCTACGTCTCCCTAGCCCTGGGGTCAACGGAATGTGTCCTTCTGTCCGTTATGGCCTTGGACAATCAAATCAATGTCAGTTGACCACCTCACTACCCCACCGTCATGCACCCGCGACTCTGCTGGGCCCTGGTGGGTTTAGCCTGTCTGAATGAGGTGGAGGACACCGTGATTCAGGCCACCGTCATCTTTCATCTGCCCCGCTGTGGACACCAGTGACTTTTTCACTTCCTCTGTGAGATGCCCGCCATGCTGAAGCTTGCATGTGTGGATGTCCGGGCCAATGGGATCCAGCTCTTCGTGGGCACATGGGTCATGATTCTGCTGTCCTTGATCCTGATCACGGTCTCCTATGAGTCCATCCCCCGGGCCGTGCTAAGGATCAAGTCACCTCGGGTCTGGAGGAAGCCCCTGGGCACCTGCGGGGCCCATCTCCTGGTGGTCACTCTCTTCTACGGGTCCATCACTGTGGTCTGCATCTGGCCCAACAGTTCCTTCACTGGCACCTTGGACAAGTTTCTGAACCTCGTCTACACCGCGGTCACCCCCACCCTCAACCCGCTTATCTACACCCTGAGAAACAAAGATGTGAAGGGTGTCGGTGAGGAGGATTCTGGGAACAGACCAGAGTTCAGAAAAGGGATAACATCTCAATCAAATTGTTCTAGCATTCTTGAGAAAGGCGGGAAAGGTAGCAGCTAAAACAGACAACTCTCCACCGAAGGAAAATAAATATCTGGACAAAACTCAGGTAATGAGAATAATTGTGGTATTTGTTAAGAATTTACCATGTGCTTAGCCCTGAACTAAGTGCTAGGTTAGGTACAAGATAAGCAGGTCCCACATGGGGCTCACAGTATAAGAAAGAGCAAGAACAGCTATCGAGGGAACTGAGCCGCAGAGAAGTTGAGTTGCCTAAAGTCACACTGCCAGTAAGTAGCAGAGCTAGGATTAGAACCCAGGTCCTCTGACTCTCAGGCCCATGTTCTCTCCACTAGGCCAGGCTGCTTTTCTAAAATACCCCTGGGGGCAAACATCCAAGGAAAACTAAACTTTGTATCCTGAATTACACTCAGAGATGTATGTATCCATTGATGAGACATTCTATGCTACAGAAGGTGTGTTAATCAACTTCCCACTATTCACTATGATTAATGCATGGTTTCCCCTTTTAGACTGCAAGCTCCTTGTGGGCAGAAAACGTGTCTGCTGCATTGTATTCTCCCAAGTGCTTAGTACAGTGCTTTCCACAGAGTAATCATTTAATACCACCGATGGATAGATAAATGTTTGTCTCCCCCCTTGGATGGTAAGCTCGGTGTGGGCAGGGAATATCTACCAACTCTATTTTATTGTACTCTCCCAAGTGCTTTGTACAATGCTGTGCACACAGTAGGCACTCAATAAATACCACTGATAGACTGATTGATGTCTGTTTCCCCCTCTAGGCTCTGAGCTCCTTATAAGGCAGTAGACATGTCTACCAATTCTGTTTTATTGTACTCTCTCAAGTGCTTAGTACAGTATTCTGCCCACAGAAAATGCTCAATTAATATGAATAAGTGATTGATTGATACTGACCTCAGCCCCTCATTGCTTACTGTAAATATTCTTAATCCTCTACTATTTCCCCTTCCGCAGTCTATTTTTATGCCTGTCTTCCCCTGAAGATACTTAGCTCGTTGTGGGCAAGGAACCTGTCTACCATTTCTGTTGTATTGTACTTTCCCAAGTACTTAGTACAGTGCTCTGCGTACAGTGAGGCTTATGAAATATCACTGAGCGTTTATTGAGTACAGTAAGTAAGCCCGGATGAGGTTATTATACGCCACAATTTGGTAAAAATGTGGCTATCGAGGTGAATATCCTGGAAATACCCGCTAGGGATGAGACTCAATGAAAGGGCAGAAAAACCCAAGACATAGAATAGTAGGAATTATGTTCCATTGGACTTTCCTAAGTAATTAGTACAGTGCTTTGTGCACAGTAAGCGCTCAATAAATACCATTGATTCATTGATTGATTGATAGTGTTGCCTAGTGGCCATGGGATTCAGGAGACCCTTGTTCCATCTCTGGTCTACTGTGTGACCTTAGGAAAGTCAGTTTCCCTTACTGAGCAACAGTTTCCTCATCTGTAAAATGGAATTAAGATAGATTTTGTGAACTCTGTGTGAGCCAGGGACTGTTTCCAATCTCATAACCTTGTATCTACCCCAGAGCTTAGCCGGTTAATTTTTTTAATGGTATTTATTAAGTACTTACTATGTGTCAAGCACTGTCCTAAGCGCTGTTAAATAGTAAATATTACTATTCTTATTTTTAATGATGATGATGATGATAATATTGTCCATAGGACAAACCTATTCCATTATTTCATGTGCCTTATTTGCGGCCGATTTGATTAATCATCATCATCATCAATCGTATTTATTGAGAGCTTACTATGTGCAGAGCACTGTACTAAGCGCTTGGGAAGTACAAATTGGCAACATATAGAGACAGTCCCTACTCAACAGTGGGCTCACAGTCTAAAAGAATGGAATTAATGGAATAAAGTATCAATGACAGAGAGATAACAGCTCATTTACATACTTAATCTGTTCTCAATCCTGAAAATTTAAAGCAATTGAAATTTTGATCTCAACCTTAACTCAATGCGCTCTTTTGAAATAAATCTGTGAGTGGCTAGAATTGTTTCCTAATAGATAGACCCAAATGACTCTTGTGTGAATGGGGATTTGATACTCATTGCCTTTTGTGAGATTTTACCATGAGAAGCAGCGTGGCCTACTGGAAAAAGCCCAGGCTTGGGAGACAGAGGACCTGGGTTCTCATCCCAGCTCTGCCACCTGTCTGCTGTGTGACCTTGGGCAAGTCACTTCACTTCTCTGTGCTTCGTTTCTTCCATTCTCCCTCCTATTTAAACTGTGAGCCCCATGTGGGATAGAGATTAATAATAATAATAATAATAATAGTAATAGTAATAATTATAATGGCATTTGTTAAGTGCTTACTATGTGCAAAGCACTGTTCTAAGAGCTGGGGAGGATACAAGGTGATCAGGTTGTCCCACTTGGGGCTCACATTCTTAATCCCCACTTTACAGATGAGGTAACTGAGGCCCAGAGGAGTTAAGAGACTTACCCAAAGTCTCACAGCTGACAATTGGCTGTGTCCAACCTAATTGACTCGGATCTATCCAAGCTCTAAGAAGAGTGTAGAAATCCCTGCCTCTGTCCTCCAAGAATGTGTAACCCATTGGCAAGAGGTGGAATGTGTAAGGTCAACAAAAGGTTAATGATTATGGGTCATAATAATAATAACGGTATTTGTTAAGAGTTTACTATGTGCCAGGCACTGTAATAAGAGCTGGGGTGTATCCAAGCAAAATAGGTTAGAAACTGTCCCCGTCCCATGTGGGGCTCACAATCTTAATCCACACTTTACAGATGAGGTAACAGAGGCACAGAGAAGTGAAGTGACTTGCCCAAGATCACACAGCAGACAAGTGGCAGGGACAGGATTAGAACCCATGACCTTCTTACTCCCAGGCATGGGTCTATCCACTTCACTATGCTATTCCTGGGTGATGAAGATGGGTAAGCAACAGACTAGGAAAACAAGGGTTTTGATTTCAGGAAAGATAATAAATGTGTTTGTTAAGTACTTACTCTGAGCCAAACACTGTGCTGAGCATTTGGTACCAAGCGCTTAGTACAGTGCTCTGCACATAGTAAGCGCTCAATAAATACGATTGATGATGACTGATGATGATTTGGGTAAATAAACGGTAATCAGGTCAAACACCGCCCCTCTCCCCCTACAGGAAGCTCACAGTCTAAGGGGGAGGGAGGAGAGGCATTGAATACCTTTTCTACAAGTGAGGAAACAAAGGTATAGAGAAGTTAAGTGACTTCCCCAAGATCACCCAGCAAACAAGTGGTAGAGCCAGAATTAGAACCCAGGACTGGCAGGGAAAGTGTTTACTGTTGTATTGTACTCTCCCAAGCGCTTAGTACAGTGCTCTGCACACGGTGAGCACTCAATAAATTCGACTGACTGATTCTAACTCCCAGGCCTATACACTTTCCTGTTTGTGGGAAAGAAACATGTCCATCAACTCTGTCATACTGTACCCTTCCAAGTGCTTAGTTGAGTGCAGTAAGCGCTCAATAAATACAATTGATTTACTGTTGGATTGCTGCATTTCCAGCCCATGAATAAATCCACTCCCTTCCGACTCCCTCTGAAGCCTGCGGACATGCAAGACTGCACTTCTTCCCACAGTATTGGAATTTGCACTTCTCGTCGGAATTTACAAAGCAGCCAGAAAACAGGGAAGACATCTCAGGGTCTGTTTCCTGATCCGTAATGCCCTGATGGTTTAGAGTGCAAAAGTTAGTTTTAAAATGCAATATATTTTTATTGGTATCTGTAAGAGCTTACTATGTTCCAGGCACGGTACTAAGTGCTGTGATAAGTACAAAATGGTTCGGTTGGACACAGTCCATGTGGCTTAACATTTTCATTCATATTTTACTGATGAGGTAACTGAGGCATGGAGAAGTGCAGTGACTTGTCCAAGGTTCAAAAAGGCTCCCTCGAAATCTGTTCATGTGAGCCCGTCATTGGGCAGGGATTGTCTCTATTTGTTGCCGAATTGTACTTTCCAAGTGCTTAGTACAGCGCTTTGCACACAGTAAGTGCTCAATAAATATGACTGAGTGAATGAAATTCATTCATTCATTCACTCATTCAATCGTATTTATTGATCGCTTACTGTGTGCAGAACACTGTACTAAGCGCTTGGGAAGTACAAATTGGCAACATATAGAGACGGTCCCTACCCAACAACGGGCTCACAATCTAGAAGCAGTGTGACTTAGCGGAAAGGGTATGGGCTTGGGAGTCAGAGAATGTGGTTTCTAATTCCGACTCTGCCACTTGTCTGCTGTGTGACCTTGGGTAAGCAACGTAACTTCTCTGTGCCTCAGTTACCTCATCTGTAAAATGGGGATTAAGACTGTAAGCCCCACGTGGGGCAACTTGATTACCTTGTATCTGCCCCAGCGATTAGAACAGTGGTTGGCACAGAGTAAGTGTTCATCAAATAGTGCAATTATTCATTATTATTATTTTTATTTCAAGGTATAGGCCATTGACAACAAGTCTGCTCCCAAGGAGCTGACAATCTAAAGGAAAGGTCCCTGGGATGGCTTCTGCCCTAAAATGTTTTCCACCGCGGCCTTCATGTCCCGGTTCCTCAGGCTGTAGATGACGGGGTTCCCGCGTGTGGGGGGGGGGGCAACGCCGAGTAGAATACGGACAGCATCAGTTGCAGCGCCGAGTGGGAGTCGTATATCGACTTCAGGTAGGCAGAGGAGCCGGAAGTGATGAAAAGGGTGACGACAGAGAGGTGGGGCAGGCAGGTGGAGAAGGCTTTGGCCTGGTCCTCGGTGACCAGCATCCTCATCATGGTCCAGAAGATGCCTGGGTACGAGACCATGATGAGCACGAAGCAGAAGAAGGATAAGCTGATGGTTGTCGCTAGACTCAGGTTTTTGGCTCCTTAGCTAGAAGAGCAGGCGAGCCTCAGCAATTGGGGACCATCGCAGAAGAACTGGTGGACAACGTTGGGGCCACAAAAGGACAGGGAGAAGAAGCTGGTCGGGTAGAGGGTGGCGTTCAGACCACTGAAGAGCCAGAAGGCAGCCAGCATGGAGACACAGGCCCTGCGGTACGTGATGGTGTTACAGAGCAGGGGATGGCAGATGGCCACGAAGCTGTCGTGGGACATGACGGTCAGCAAGTCCATCTCCGTTACCGCCAAGAAAATCATGAGAAAGAACTGGGCAGCGCAAGTTGGCAAGGAGATGGGGTTCACGTTCAAGAGGGTTGAAGGTGGATTTGGGGATGGTGACGGAGACGTAGCAGAGATCGATGAAGGCCAGGTTCCTGAGGAAGTACATGGGGGTTTGGAGGAGCCGGTCGAGGGCGGTGACGGCGACCAAGAGGATTCCCCCCCCCCCCGCCCCCAGAGCCGCCTGATAGACTAGGAGGAGCAGCGCGACGTGGACCAGCTGCAGCTCCCGGACCTCCGCGAATTCCAACAGCGGGAATCCCGTCACCGCCGGGCACTTAGCCCTATCGTCTGACATCTGCCCAAAGTCCACACTGAGAACTTGAGCATCACCGAGAGGACGGCATTGTCAGAAAGATGAAATTGTTGAGTTGTATGGAACATCTCAGATTCCTTTTCCCTCTATCTCCTGCCCTGAGTGGGATTCGGTCACTGCGGATCGTGGACCACAGCTGGGAGAGGCAGGGAGCTTCGGCTGGACAGATGGAGAATTGTCCGGACAAAGGGTCTACAGCCCTAGCTAAGCTCCTTGCAGACAGGGAACCCATCTACCGACCCTGCTACATTGCACTCTCCCAAGCGCTCAGTACAGTGCTTTGCATGCAGTGAAGAGCTCCATAAAAAAGATTGACTGACCCATCATTTCTATGTGCCTATTAATGATAGTATTTGTTAAGTACATAATATGCTTACTTGAAGATCAGCATGGCTCGATTGTCTCTCTAGACTGTAAGCTCTTTGTGGACAGGTAATGTGTCTGTTTTACTGTTGTTATAATAATAATGATGTTATTCACTAACCGCTTACTATGTGCCAAGCATGAATGACTGAAAGCACTGCTCTAAGCGCTGGGGTAGATACAAGGTAATCAGGTTGTCTCACGTGGGGCTCACAGTCTTAATCCCCATTTTACAGACGTGGTAACTGAGGCGAAGAGAAGTTAAGTGACTTGCCCAAGTCACACAGCCGATAAGTGTTGAGACCTGGAATTATAACTCACAACCTGTGACTCCCAAGACCCGGCTCTTTCCACTAAGCCATGCTACTCCCACATAGAATATTGTACTCTCCCTAGCGCTTAGTACAGTGTTCTGCACACAGTAAGCACTCAGTAAGTATGACTGTTGGAAAAAGTCCAGGCCTGGAAGTCAGAGGACCTGTGTTTTAATCCAGGCTTCACCGTTTGTCTGCTGTGTGATCTTGGGCAAGACACTTAATTTTTCTGTGCCCCAGTTCCCTCATCTGTAAAATGAGGATTAAGACTGTGAGCCCCATGTAGGACAGGGACTGTGTCCAACATGATTATCTTGTGTCTACCTCGGTACTTAATAAAGTGTCTGGCACATAGAAAGCACTTAAATGCAATTATGTGTCGCACACTGTTCTAAGTGCTGGGGTAGATACAAGTTACAAGTTGGATGCAGTCCTTGTCCCACATGGGACTCACAGTAGAATTTGTCATCTACCTCCCCAGTCCCGCCTCTCCTGGTTCCAAATTCCTCCCCTTGGATATCCAGCTACTTCCTACATGACATTTTTAGAGGTATTTGTTAAGCGTTTACTGTGTGTCAGGCACTCTTCTAAACGCTGGTGTATATACAAATTAATTAGGATGGACACAGTCCTTGTCCCACAAGGGGCCCACAGTATAAATAGGAGGGACAACAGGAGAACTAAGGCACAGAGAAGTGAAGTGACTTGCTCAAGGTGACACAGTCAGCAATTGGAAGAGCCCGGATAAGAACCCAGGTCCTCTGACATCCAGACCTGGTCTCTTTCCACTAGGCCACGCTGCTTCTGATTTAAAACCAAGCTACTCACCCTCCACCTTAAGCCCATCCGCATATCTAACTTTCCCCTCTCTGAAAATGGCACCGGTTCTCTCTGTCCCAAAAACCTGGGGTCCTCCTCTACTCCTCATTCAGGGTGTAAATTAAAGGACAATTTCCTGATAAGTCTTGCCTATTCTTCTTCAATAATTTCCAGAATCCCTCCTCACCCAAAGAACTTCCACCCTAATCCAAGCTCTCATTATATAGCCTCTACACTACTGTACCAGCCCTCCACAACTTTGCCTCTGGACTGTGAGTTTGTTGTGGCCAGGGAATGTATCTTTTATTGTTGTAGTGTACTTTCCCAAGCTTATAGTACAGTGCTTTTCACACAGTAAACGCTGAGTAAATACGATTGAAAGAATTGCCTCTGTCCTTATCCTTCTCCATTGTTTAATAGATCATTTTTTGAAGTGCCCAACCCAATTAGGATGGTCTGGTCCTGGTAGTCAGAGAACCTAGGTTCTAGTCCTGCTCTGCCACTTGTTTGCTGTATGACCTTGAACAACTCACTTAGGTTCTCCGTACCTCAGTTTCCTCATCTGTAAATGGCGATCAATACCTGCTCTCCCTCCCTGTGAGGCTAGGCAATGAGCTCCATCTGGCATGGATTCTGTCTGACCTGACCACCCTGTATCTACTGTAGTGTCGGAACATAGTAACTAATTAATAAAATATCACAATTATTATTATGTATCATTTCTCTTCTCTCTATTTGTTCCATGCAAGCTAATTGCCTAATTGTACTTCCCTTTTAATCCTCTCTTGCATCCCCAGCCTCACAGTCTCCTTAATTTGAAAGTCCCGACCCTTAAAAATCTACCAGACTTCAGTCTCTCTAAATCTCACCTCTTCTAACAAGTCACCCCTTATCAACTCCCACATTTCTTCATATCAACTCCAAACCGTTTGTACACAAGAGGGAACTGAGGCACAGAGAAGTGGAGTGACATGACTTGCCCAAGGTCTCACAGCAGACAAGTGGTGGAGGAGGGATTAGAATCTTAGTCTCCCAACTTCCAGGCCTGGGCTAGGCTGCTTAAATAACCACCCAATACAATACATGTAATAACCAACTCATCAACCTCTCACACTCTAGAGTGTAAGCTTGTTGTCGGCAGGGAATGTCTCTACCAAATCTGTTCCATTGTATTCTCTCAAGTGCTTAGTACAGTACTCTGCACACACTAAGCGATCAATAAATACCATCGACGATGGTTAACCTCGCTTACCTGCTGTAGTTTGGAGTCTTCTGGTCTCCGCTGTTTTCTCCTTTTCTTCACTGATCTGTTGGTCTTAGATCCATCAGTCGTGGCTCTCTGAGGTGGAGCACCGGAAAATAACTCGGAGTTTAACCATGGAGGACTCTCCCCCAGGGGTAGTACTGTTCTCTGACTGGACCAGTCTTGTCCACTGAACAGCCCCGGGGGTGGGGGGCCCTTTATAGGGTCCCACAAAGAGAGCCTGTCCTGAGCCTGCCCCGGGGAGCCTAATTAAGGCTCTGCAGATCTCCATCCCTGGGCCAACTGGGCTATCTGCCTGTTTCAGGCCAAGGATCTTCCCCATACAAGGAGGGAGCAGTGTCACCTAGTGGTTAGAGCCCACACCAGCAACTCAGAGCGACCTGGATTCTAATTCTGGCTTCGCCACTTGTCTGCTGTGTGACCTTAGGCTAGCCGCTTTACTTCTCTGGGCCTCCATTAACCTCATCTGTAAAATGGGGGTTCAGACCATGAGACCCATGTAGGATGTGAACTGTGTCCAACCAGCTTGTTTCTACCTCAAAGCTGTTTATAGTGTCTGATGCCTACTAAGAGCTTAACAAAAACCATGCTTTAAGGCCTGTGATATTTCTGACACCTGCAGGTTGCTCTTCTGATGTTGCCATGTCTTTCCAAAGGCATCTTTTAATAATAATAATAGTTATTAATAATAATAACTAATTATTATTATTGCTATTATTATTATTATGGTATTTGTTAATTCCTTACTATGTGCCAAACACTGTTCTAAGTGCTGGGGTAGTTATAAGGTAATCTGGTTGTCCCAGGTGGAGCTCACATTCTTCATCCCCATTTTACAGATGAGGTAACTGAGGCCCAGAGAAGGTAAGTGACTTGCTTAAGGTCACACAGCAGGCAAGTGGCGGAGCTGGGATTAGAACCCACGTTTTCTGACTCCATGCCCGCGCTCTTAGCATGGCCTAGTAGATATTCTGGGAGTCAGAATAACCTTGGTTCTAATCCAGGCTCCACCATCTGTCTCCTGTGTGACCTCGGCAACTCACTTTCCCCTCTCTGTGCCTCCGTTACCTCACCTGTAAAATGGGGATTAAGTCTGTGAGCCTCATGTGGGACTTGTCTGACCCAATTTGCTGGTATCCACTCCAGCGCCTAGTACAGTGCCTGGCACATCAATCAATCAATCAATCATATTTACTGAGCGCTTACTATGTGCAGAGCACTGTACTAAGAGCTTGGGAAGTACAAATTGGCAACATCTAGAGACAGTCCCTACCCAACATTGGGCTCGCAGTCTAAAAGGGGGAGACAGAGGACAAAACCAAACATACTAACAAAATAAAATAAATAGAATAGATATGTACAAGTAAAATAAATAAATAAATAAATAAATAGAGTAATAAATATGTACAAACATATATACATATATACAGGTGCTGTGGGGAAGGGAAGGAGGTAAGATGGGGGGATGGAGAGGGGGACGAGGGGGAGAGGAAGGAAGGGGCTCAGTCTGGGAAGGCCTCCTGGAGGAGGTGAGCTCTCAGCAGGGCCTTGAAGGGAGGAAGAGAGCTAGCTTGGCGGATGGGCAGAGGGAGGGCATTCCAGGCCCGGGGGATGACGTGGGCCGGGGGTCGATGGCGGGACAGGTGAGAACGAGGTACCGTGAGGAGATTAGCGGCGGAGGAGCGGAGGGTGAGGACTGGGCTGTAGAAGGAGAGAAGGGAGGTGAGGTAGGAGGGGGCGAGGTGATGGAGAGCCTTGAAGTCCAGGGTGAGGAGCTTCTGCCTGATGCGCAGATTGATCGGTAGCCACTGGAGATTTTTGAGGAGGGGAGTAATATGCCCAGAGCGTTTCTGGACAAAGATAATCCGGGCAGCAGCATGAAGTATGGATTGAAGTGGAGAGAGACACGAGGATGGGAGATCAGAGAGAAGGCTGATGCAGTAGTCCAGACGGGATAGGATGAGAGCTTGAATGAGCAGGGTCGCGGTATGGATGGAGAAGAAAGGGCGGATCTTGGCAATGTTGCGGAGCTGAGACCGGCAGGTTTTGGTCACGTCTTGGATGTGAGGGGTGAATGAGAGAGCGGAGTCGAGGATGACACCAAGGTTGCGGGCTTGTGAGACGGGAAGGATGGTAGTGCCATCAACAGAGATGGGAAAGTCAGGGAGAGGGCAAGGTTTGGGAGGGAAGACAAGGAGTTCAGTCTTCGACATGTTGAGCTTTAGGTGGCGGGCAGACATCCAGATGGAGATGTCCTGAAGGCAGGAGGCGATGCGAGCCTGGAGGGAGGGGGAGAGAGCAGGGGCAGAGATGTAGATCTGGGTGTCATCAGCGTAGAGATTATAGTGGAAGCCGTGGGAGCGAATGAGGTCACCAAGGGAGTGCGTGTAGATTGAGAACAGAAGGGGACCAAGTACTGAACCTTGGGGAACCCCCCCAGTAAGAGGCTGGGAGGGGGAGGAGGAGCCTGCAAAAGAGACTGAGAAAGATCAATCGGAGAGATAAGAGGAGAACCAGGAGAGGACGGAGTCTGTGAAGCCAAGGTCAGATAGCGTGTTGAGGAGAAGGGGGTGGTCCACAGTGTCGAAGGCAGCTGAGAGGTCGAGGAGGATTAGGACAGTATGAGCCGTTGGATTTGGCAAGCAGGAAGTCATTGGTGACTTTTGAGAGGGCAGTTTCCGTGGAATGTAGGGGACGGAAGCCAGACTGGAGGGGGTCGAGGAGAGAGTTGTTGTTTGTTATGTTGGCATATAACAAACGCTTATCAAATACCATAATTGTTATTATTATTATGGGTGGGGAGGGGAGTGTTTTACACAGGCCCAGAACTAGACAATTAAGCACCTAAAAACAAGGAAGCACAGGGAAGCAGCATAGCCCAATTTATAGAGCATGAACCTGGGATTCAGAGGAAATGGGTTCTAGTTCTGCCTCCACCACTTTTCCGCCATGTGACTTTGGGCATGTCATTTCACTCCTTGCCTCAACTACCTCATCTGTAAAATGAGGTTTAAGACTGGAAGTCCTATGCGGGACAGGGACTGTGTTCAACCTGACTAGCTTGTACGTACTTCAGTGCTTAGAACGGTCCCTGGAAAATAGTAAACACTTACTACGTACTATTATGAAAAAAATAATCAGGGAAGGTCCCGTGGATTTAACAGAGTTTCAGGAAGGAGTGTTGACGATGGGAAGCCCTCTGGTCTGATGTATACGAAAGGAGAGGGAATTCCAAGCCCGGGAAAAGTGATGAGGTAGGGGTCTGAGTGAGGGAGTTTAGAACGAGGTACAGTGAGATGGTGAGTTTAGGAGGAATGGAGAATGCAGATAGATATTTAGTAGGGGAAAATAATGCACAACAAATGATCGATTATATTTATTGAGCGCTTACTATGTGCAGACCTTGGTACTAAGCGCTTGGGAGAGTACGATATAACAATATAACAGAGTCAGTAGACACAATCCCTATCCACGATGAGCTTACAGTCTGAAGGTGAATGTCTAAGATGGATTGCTGCAGATTTCAGATGGTCCCAAGCCCTGGCATGGGATGAAGCTCCAAACTTCAGAGCTTAAGCAGAACGTTATTATTAATCACAGAAAGGGAATGATGATTAGGCTTTTGATGTTCTCATAGGAAGGTGTCCCAGAGTGGGAACCCATGGGAATGGGCAGCTAATTGGTTTGTGGGGGCTGGGACCACAGGGAGCCCACGATCCCGGCTTTACTAGATTTCCTGACGGTCACCTGCCTCAGCGGAGCCCCGGGCCCGTTCTCCCACGGGGAATCACCCAAGAAAGAACCTGGTATTCATCTGAGGGGACGGCACAGCCATCCAGAGAGCCGAGAAGGGGAGAGGGAATCCTGAGAACTCCGACCTCTCGCCCAGACCTTCCTGTCACCACCACCTGCATCCAGGACTGACGAGATGGAGTGAGCTTCTTTCTCAGCAGAGGTCGATGCTCCCCTGCCCACGACAGGCCCGGAGACTCCTCAGGGGAGCAGGGGAAAGGTGAGTGAAATTTCAGTAGGGAACTGGGATGACCAGGGTCAGAGTCACAAGTTCTCTAAATTAAAAGCAGTGTTGCTTAGTGGAAATAGCATGGGCCCGGGAATCAAGAGGACCCGGGTTCTAATCCCAGTTCTGCCACGTATCTGGTACGTGACACTGGGCAAGTCACTTCACTTCTTTGTGCCTCAGTTACCTCATCAGTAAAATGGAGTTTAAGACTGTGAGCCCTGTGTGAGACAGGGATTGTTTCAAATGTGCTTATTACAGTGACTGGCTCATCATCCCCGTCAGCTCTTCCATACATTTAAATCCCTTCTCAGGCCCCCTGTTCCTCCCCCTCTTCCATCCCTCACCCCCAAAGATCTGGCCGACTACATCGTTGGTAAAATTACCTCCATCAGGTCTGAGCTTCCTAAAGTCACTCTTCCCCCTTCTCCAACCCCCAGCTCTCAGCCCCCTCCGCTACTCTCCCATCCTTACCAGCAGTATCTTCAGAAGAGAACTCATCCCTCCTCTCAAGTGCTACTCCATCCACCTGTGCTTCAGACCCCATTCCCTCTCATCTTATGAAATCTCTAGCCCCTTCCCTCCTCCCCTCCTCAACTTCAATCTTCAACCGCTCACTCTCCACTGGTTCCTTCCCCTCTGACTTCGAACATGCCCACGTCTCCCCCATCCTAAAAACAACCCTCTCTTGACCCCACCTCCCCTTCTAGTTATCTCCCTATCTCCCTCCTACCCTTCTTTTCCAAACTCCTAGACCGAGTCGTCTACATCTACTGCCTCGAATTCCTCAACACCAACTCTCTCTTTGACCCCCTCCAATCTGGCTTCCGTCTCCTACGCTCCACCGAAAGTACCCTCTCAAAGGTCACCAATGACCTCCTTCTTGCCAGATCCAACTGCCCCTACTCGATCCTAATCCTCCTCGACCTCTCAGCTGCCTTCGACACTGTGGACCACCCCCTTCTCCTCAACACGATATCCAACCTTGGCTTCACAGACTCTGTCCTCTCCTGGTTCTCTCATCTCTCCGGCCATTCATTCTCAGACTCCTTTGCGGACTTCTCCTCCCTTTCCAGTCCCCTTACTGTAGGGGTTACTCAAGGGTCAGTGCTCGGTCCCCTTCTGTTCTCTACCTACAGTCACTCCCTTGGTGAACTCATTTATTCCCATGGCTTCAACTATCATCTCTACACTGATGACACCCAAATCTACATCTCTGCTCCTGCTCTCTCTCCCTCCCTTCAGGCTCGTGTCTCCTCCCGCCTTCAGGACATCTCCATCTGGATGTCTGCCCGCCATATAAAAGTCAGTATGTCCAAGACTGAACTCCTTATCTTCCCTACCAAACCCTACCCTCTCCCTGACTTTCCCGTCACTGTAAACGGCACTACCATTCTTCCTGTCTCACAAACCCGCAACCTTGGTGTCATTCTCGACTCTGCTCTCTCGTTCACCTCTCACATCCAATCCGTCACCAAAACCTGCTGGTCACACCTCCATAACATCGCCAGGATCCGCTCTTTCCTTTCCATCCAAACCACTACCTTCCTGGTTCAATCTCTCATCTTATCCCGACTTGATTACTGCATCAGCCTCCTGTCTGATCTCCCATCCTCCTGTCTCTTCCCACTTCAGTCTATACTTCATGCTGCTGCCCGGGTCATCTCTGTGCAGAAACTCTCTAGGCATATTACTCCCCTCCTCAAAAATCTCCAGTGGCTACCAATCAAACTACGCATCAGGCAAACACTCCTCATTCTCGGTTTCAAGGCTCTCCATCACTCCGCCCCCTCCTACCTCACCTCCCTTCTCTCCTTCCACAGCCCATCCCTCACCCTCCGCTCCTCTGCCGCTAACCTCCTCACTGTACCTCTTTCTTGCCTGTCCCGCCGTCGACCCCCGGCCCACGTCCTCCCTCTGGCCTGGAATGCCCTCCCTCCACACATCCTCCAAGCTATCTCTCTTCCTCTCCTCAAAGCCCTACTGAGAGCTTACCTCCTCCAAGAGGCCTTCCCAGACTGAGCCCTCTTTTCCCTCTCCTTCTCCCTATCTCTGCCGCCCTACCACCTTCCTCTCCCCGCAGCACCTGTAGATATGTTTGTATAGATTTATTACTCGATTCATTTTACTTGTACATATTTACTATTCTATTTATTTTGTTGATGATGTGCATTTAGCTTTAATTCTATTTGTTCTGACGACTTGACACCTGTCCACATGTTTTGTTTTGTTGTCTGTCTCCCCTTCTAGACTGTGAGCCCGTTGTTGGGTGGGGACCAGCTCTATATGTTGCCACCTTGTACTTCAAAAGTGCTTAGTACAGTGCTCTGCACACAGTAAGCGCTCAATAAATACGATTAATTGAATTAATGAATAGCAAGTGCTTAACAAATCCCTTTTAAAAATCCAGAGAGTAATAGTTTGTTGATAGGCTCAATTTTGCCATAATCCTTGTTTTTGCTAGAACGTATCTTGGCTAGGAAGCCATCTGAGAATTTGCAACCTTCCATTCTACCCTACTAGCCCTTTTG
Source organism: Tachyglossus aculeatus (assembly GCF_015852505.1). Classification (NCBI taxonomy): domain Eukaryota; kingdom Metazoa; phylum Chordata; class Mammalia; order Monotremata; family Tachyglossidae; genus Tachyglossus; species Tachyglossus aculeatus. The sequence continues at coordinate 2,607,418 of NW_024044829.1, forward strand.
GACGCTGTGTGCTGTGTCGCAGGAAGAAATGACTTGTGCTTGTAGTGTCTGACAAAGTGAATTGTATAACACCAACCTTCCTTAAACACATCGTTTTGTGATTACACAACCCCTGCGTTCTAGATTTTCAAAGCCCAAATCAATCAACGGAATGTATTTAGCACTTACCGTGTGCAGAACACTGGACAGAATCTCTGCTGATGTTTCAGAATAAAATAGGCATCATCTATGTGGAAAGTTATCCATTTTGTCTTGAATTCAGACAGGAGGCAGGACGAGTTGACCAGGTGAGCTTTCCCTTTTAGACTGCAAGTTGGTTGTGGGCAGGGAATGTGTCTACCAACTGTGTTGTAGTGACCCTCCAAAGTGCTTAGTACAGTGCTCTGCACACAGTAAGTACTCAATAAAAACTTTTGATTGATTAAAGGATTTATTGAGATTCATAATAATAATAATAATGGCATTTGTTAAGCACTTATTATGTGCAAAGCTTTGTTCTAAGCGCTGGGGAGAATACAAGGTGATCGGGTTGTCCCACGTCGGGCTCACAGTCTTAATCCACATTTTACAAATGAGGTAACTGAGGCACAGAGAAGTTAAGTGACTTGCCCCAAATCACACAGCTGACAATTGGCCGAGCCGGGATTTGAACTCATAACCTTTGACTCCCAAGCCCGTGCCCTTTCCATTGAGCTACTCTACTTCTCTAAAGCTTCAGCTTCTCCTTCTGCTTTGCGAAAGAGAGGCTTATCCATCCCAGGACAAGGGCATTATCTTGCTGTGTGAGTTTCTCGCTGAATGTTTTTAATCTCTCTCTGAAATCAGGTCCTATCATGATGCCCAAGGAAATCTTACAGGACATGCCCAACGTGTCCACGGCGAGGGAATTCCTCCTGTTGGGATTCTCGGAGAACCGAGAGCTGCAGCTGGTCCACGCCGCACTGTTCCTCCTGGTCTACCTGGCGGCCCTGACGGGGAATCTCCTTATCGTCGTTGTCACCGCCCTCGACCGGCACCTCCACACCCCCATGTACTTCTTCCTCAGAAACCTGTCCGTCCTCGACCTCTGCTACATCTCTGTCACCATCCCCTAATCCATCCACAACTCTCTGACCGACAGTAGATCCATTTCCTTCCTTGGCTGTTTCACACAAGTCTTCTCTGTGGTTTTCTTTGCAGCTGCAGAATATTTTGTCCTCACGGTGATGCCCCATGATCGTTACGCTGCCATCTGCCTCCCTCTGCGCTACGAGATCGTCATGAATAGAGTGGCCTGTGGGAAGCAGGCAGCCGCCTCGTGGCTCAGTGGGGGCCTGTTTGGAATGTTGTTTTCGGCTTCGACCTTCTCCCTGTCCTTCTGCGGGTCCAACGTCGTCCAGTAGTTTTTCTGTGACGTCCCCTCTCTGCTGAAGATCACCTGCTCCAAGGACCACGTCGCCATCGACGTGAGCATCACGGCCGCATTAACATTAGGCTTTGTCTGCTTCATTCTCATCATCGTTTCATATGTGCGCATCTTCAGGGCCGTGCTGAGGATGCAGGCCACCGAGGGCCGGGCCAAAGCCTTCTCCACCTGCCTGCCTCACCTCGTCGTCATCAATCTCTTTGTCATGACTTATTTCTGTGCTTACCTGAAGCCACCTTCAGATTCCCCCTCAGTACTGGACCTTCTGGCGCCCGTGTTGTACACCTTGGTGCCCCCCTCCCTGAACCCCTTCATCTACAGCCTGAGGAACAGGGAAGTGAAGGCCGCCCTAGGGAGGGGGCTAGGCAGGGAATGGCTTCCATCCTGGGGACAAGTCACTATTCCTTGCACGCTGAAGTTAACAGGACTACAGTGAATGACCCCAGCATCTTCCAGAGAACAGATCCGTGTGTGTTTCACCAACGGACCACCCAAGGGGAAGGGGAAACCATCTATAACACTTAGAACAAGCTCCTCGTTTCCACAGACAGATTGGGTCAGACTGGATTCGTCTTCTGACTCCTGAGCTGAAGGAGGAGGGTACAAGTCTCAGTGGAAGGTGACACTCAAAGTCGTACCTTTGTCAGTCAGAACTGATTTTCCCCGAGAAATAATGTCATCGGTGGGGGACTAAGTCCTGAATTGACTCATCTCCCTGTTGTGGAGCCCGACCTGAAAATTCTAAACTTTACACTGCCCAAATACCAAGTTGCAGAATGTACCTTGTTCCTATTTTTGCATTTCTTAAGAGTGTTTCATGTATAAATGTGCGCGCGCGCGTGTGTGTGTGCCTCTATGCAAGTGCACAGTATGACTCAAACAAAAGTAATTTTGCCCAGAGTAATTCATTAATTTTTGTTTGTTTTGTTTTGCTTTGTTTTACTGGCACTCAGAGTGATCAATCAATCAATCAATCAATCAATCAATGCTTTTTTTGTGTTTTTTTCTAAAGGTATTTTTTAAGCACTTACTATATGACAGGCACTGTACTAAGCACTTGGATAGATAAAAGTTAATCAGGTTGGACACATTCCTTGTCCCTCCCTCCTGCCCCTATTTTACAGATGAGGTAACTGAGGCCCAGAGAAGTGAAGTGATTTGTCCCAGATCACACAGCAGGCAAGTGGCAGAACTGGGATTAGAACCTATGTCTCCCAGACCCGTGCTGTACCCACTAAGCCATTAAGACACCACACCTTCTGAAGTGGAGTTTCACCAGCATCACTAATTGTTCAGGACTAACTCTCAAACTACAAGAAAAGATCAGCGAAGCAGCATGGCCTAGTGGAAAGAGCACGATCTCAGAAGTCAAAAGCTCTGCCAATTCTGTGCTATGTGACTTTGAGGAAGTCAGTTCATTTCTCCATTCCTCAGTTTCCTCATCTGTAAAATGAGGATTCAATACTTGTCTTCCCCCTCCCCTACTTAATGAAGGTATTTGTTAAACGCTTACTTTGTGATGGTGATGTTGTTAAGCATTTGTTAAGCGTTTACAATGTGCAAAGCACTGTTCAAAGAGCTGGGGAGATACAAGGTGGTCAGGGTGTCCCACGTGGGGCTCACAGTTTTCATCCCCATTTTACAGATGCGGTATCTGAGGCACAGAGAAGTTAAGTGGCTTGCCCAAGGTCACACGGCTGACAAGTGGCTGAGGCGGGATTCGAACCCATGACCTCTGACTCCCAAGCCCGTGCTCTTTCCACTAAGCCCCGCTGCTGTGAGCCCCATGTGGAACCTGATTGTTTTGTACCTACCCCTGTGCTGAGAACAGTGCTGGGCACATAGTAAGTGCTTAACGATTTCCATAAACAATGACGTTCTGGATGGTAGTCAGTCTCCCAGCATCAAAATTATACTCACTTGAACACTACTGTGTGGGATGGTGTGCAGAGTTCCGCACGCAGCAACCATTCAATAAATACTATCGATTGATTGATTGAATGAGTGATTGATGAAAGGAGAATGAGCAACAGCAGATTACCCAAACAGCTACTGAATGAAAAGCAGAAACTGAAAAACGGAAAAGAACTAAACAAGAAGGCAGACGGCAGAGCAACGTCTGAGACGATATTTCATCCTGTAGACCAGTTTCAAGGACCAAGAACCACATGACCAGATGGTTCGCATGCTGCCCGGGCACTGAGGTCCCTTGGTCTGGCCCCGAGGTGGTCTTCCAGGGATTCCCCTTAGAGTGGCGGCTGCTTTATCTTGTGGAACGGGGTCCAATTGGTGGAGCGCCTCAGTGTCCGCGAGAGAGCGGAGAGGTGCTGAGGGCTCCTCGTTGTCCCTCCATGGCTGACCGAACCCAGGAGTCCGAGGGGAAACAGGGACCATCCTAGCCTGGCAGAGGTCGGCGACCCCCAGGCCCACGCTGCCCCGGTGAGTGTGCCCTGGGGTCGAGATGGAGAAATTGGGAGAGGCCAGTAGCCCGTAGTTAGTTTGTTGAGAATCTCGCACTCAGACCAGCACGCATCTGCTATTTGTTCTAGGGCATCCCCCTCCATCTACTGGCTGACATCCCTTGATTGGCCCTACATCATCCCTCCGTCGTCCTTTCAACTCCCCATCATCCTTCCATCACCCTTAGACTGTCATCCCGTTGTGGTCAGGGAACGCATCTACCAACTCTGTCGGATTGTCCTCACCTTAACGCTTTAATCCAGTGCTCTGCACATAGTAAGTGCTCAGTAAATATCATCGATTAATCATTTCCCACAGCCCTCTGCCAATCCCAAGACAACGTATGTAATTGGAGTCCAAATCCAGACCCTTCCCTGTTTAGCCAGACTTCGCTCTGTAGTTCATTTTCCTCGTAAAGAGACAGCTGCCATCGGATTTCCTGGACCTGCAGCTTTGTATGTGTGTGTATACATGTGTGTGCATGCTCAGGGCAGGGTAGGAGAATCAGGGAACAAATCCTAGACTTTAGTGAAGGGGGACTTCTGGGTAGGGAACAGTGGGGAAAGTTCTCCATATCTCCATACAAAGCAGGTTTGGTGGTCAGGGAAGAGCCGAATGAGTGACTAGATACATTTATGGGTGTATACGTCTACCAACGTGCTTGTATTGTACTCTCCTAAGTGATTAGCACAGTACTCTGCGCACAGTAAGCGCTCGATAAATACGATTGACTCTGTGCGACTGTCCATCGAGACTGACGAGCAGGAGTGAGCGGGAATACGTGTGAGGGCATTATGTGTTTGGATACATGTATGTTTAGCTGTAATGTTGTATATGAGAATGATTTTTTGTGCTTCAGGGTGCCTTGTACGGTTGGTATATCCTTGCCTTTTGTGTTCCCTGGGGGCTCGATACACCGTTATTACCATTACCAGTCAGTCATTCAGCTTAGTACAGAACTCTGCACACAGTAAGTGCTCAACGAATAAGATTGAATGAATGAATATTTATTGAGCTCAGAGCAGAGGTCTGTGTGTAGAGCACTGTACTAATTCTTGGGATAGTACAGTATAACAGACACATTCCCTACCCACAATGAGTTTCCAGTCTCTGTACATATCCGTAATTTATTTTATATTAACATCTTTATCCTCCTTTTGACTGTAAGGTTATTGTGGGGAGGGAACATGTCTACCAACATTACACTGTATTCTCCCAAGTATTTAGTACAGTGCTGTGCACACAGTAAATGCTCAAAAATACGAATTCTAAATTGCTCGATTGATTGACACTACAAATTCTACTAGGGCTTTTGCTGCTTTTACTGCTACTATTACAGTGACTGCTTGCCCCTCTTATATCTTTGTCATCTTGTTGTCCCCACCTGTAGAACTATGGTGTCAATCCTCCTTTGGAATTCCCACCTTGTTACATGGAAGTCTTTTACCGAGTTTCTAGGTCATTTTGTTATTGATAACTCTCTTCTAATTTACCATAAGTTGCTCTTCCCATAGGCTCACCGGCAAAACTCCTGTTGAATTCTTCACCTCCACAAGATTTTTGTTCTGTGCAGGGAGTCATCATCATCTAGCAATGACCCACATCTCCACGGTGAGGGAATTCCTCCTGCTGGGATTCTTAGAGGTCCTGGAGCTGCAGCTGGTCCACGCCGCACAATTTTTCTTAATCTAACTGGCGGCCCTGATGGGAAAGCTCCTCATCATCGCCTTCACCGCCCTCGACTGGCGCCTCCACACCCCCATGTACTTCTTACTCAGGCATCTGTCCGTCCTTGACTTCTGTTTCATCTCCGTCACCGAGCCCAACTCCATCCACAACTCTCTGACCGACAAGAGATCCATCTCCCTAGTGGGCTGTGTCGTTCAAGTCTTCTCCGTGCTCTAGTTTTTTTAGCTCAGAGCTGTTGATCCTCACGGCTATGTCCTATAACCGCTACGCCTCAATGTTCCTCCCCGTGAGCTACGAGGTCGTCTTGGCTTGAGGGCAGCATGGCTCAGTGGAAAGAGCCTGGGCCTTGGAGTCAGAGGTCCTGGGTTCAAATTCCAGCTCTACCAAGTGCAAGCTGTGTGACTTTGGGCAAGTCACTTCACTTCTCTGTGCCTCAGTTACCTCGTCTGCAAAATGGGGATTAAGACTGTGAGCCCCCCGTGGGACACCCTGATCACCTTGTAACCTCTCCGGTGCTTAGAACAGTGCTTTGTACATAGTAAGCGCTTAATAAATGCCATTATTATTATTATTATTATTATTGTTGAGGGTCCTGAGGGAAGATGGCCACCACCTCATGGCTCAGCGGAAGCCTGTTTGGGGTCTTAATTTCAGCTTTGACCTTCTACTGACCTTCTGTAGACCTTCAGTGGGTCCAACATAGTCAGGCAGGTTTTCTGTGACGTCCCATCCCTGCTGCAGATCACCTGCTCCCGAGGACTGTGTTGCTGTCGACGTGAGCGTCACCACCGGGGTAGCGTTAGGCGTCATCTGCTTCATTCTCATCGTCGTCTCTTACGTGTGCATATTCCGGGCCGTGCTGAGGATCCCGGCAACCGAGGGCCGGGCCAAAGCCTTCTCCACCTGCCTGCCTCAACTTATTGTCATCACTGTTTTCCTCTCTGCGGGTGTACCTGTTTACATCAAGCCTCCCTCAGACTCCTCCTTGATCGTGGACCTGCTGGTGTCCGTGTTATACACGGTGCTGCCCCCTTCCCTGAACCCCCTCATCTACAGCTGAGGAACCCGGACATGAAGGCCGCCATGGGCAGGATCCCAAAAGGGTCACTCACCCAGCCTCCGCTCTGGAACAAAATGTCTCCTTCTTTGTGGAAATTGTCTCACACCACCACTTAACCAAGGAATTGTCCTTGGACCCAGCCAGGTACTTAGCGGTCCTACAGGGTTCACAGAAAACACTGGACGTTGATGAATTGTCAAAGTCGGCGAGGTAGGCGGTTAAGACTGAAGTATGACTAATAACTCAGTTTTGGGGAGGCCTAAAGGCCTAAAGGAAGAGGAGTCCCTGTACACTGTAAGCTCACTGTGGACAAGGAACTTGTCTACCCACTCTATTATATTGAACTTTTCCAAGTGTTTAGTATAGTGCTGGGCCCAGAGTAAGTGCTCAATAAATATGATTGATTGATTGAGAGTTGAATTCTGATATCAGCTCTGCTAGTGGCTTGCTTTGTGACCTAGGGGCAGTGACTTGACCTGCCTAGGATATTTCTTCCTTTTACACTCTAAACCCCTGTGGGACAGGAATTGTGTCTGAACTGATTCTTTTGTTTCTACTCCTGCAAATGGAAAAATATGGGCACACAACCTTTTAATGAATGCAATAATGATATCAGTATTAGTAATGACTATGAAAATATAATGATACACAATTTACCATGACTCTGTGGGTGGGAATGAGAGTTGGACATGGGAGGTGGTATGGACTAAGGGAAGAAAGGATGACTGCAGCGCCATCTGTCTTGTCAAATCCATCCCCTCTTATCGATACATCCATCCCTTCTTCCAGCTATTCATCTATCCATCCATCCATTCATCTATCCAGAGCACGGGCTTGGGAGTGAGAGGTCGCATAGATACCTTGTACCTACTCCAGCACTTAGAATAGTGTTTGGCACATAATAAGCACTTAACAAAGATCATGAATATTACTATTATTAATATCAGTGGTATTTATTGACCACATCCTGGGTGCAAAGCACTGTAGTAAGCTCTCAGGAGAGTTGAAAAGAGATGGAGATAAAAGATTATGATCTAATGGGGGAGCTAGACACAGAATCATTTACGTAGAGGAGGAAGGGAAGAAGGAAAAGATGAGAAAGTGGTTGAAAGTTTGATTCAAGAGTTCAGGTTATGTAGTCAGTATGAACAAAGCTTCAACGGATTTGCAATCAGGACAAGTCTGAAGAAGCAGCGTCGCCTAGTAGGTAGAGCGTAGGCCTGGGATTCAAATTGACATCGGTTCTGATCTCGGTTTCAACACATGTCTTTTGTTTTACCTTGGGCAGGGTCGCTTATCTTCTCCATGCCTTCATTTCTTCATCTGTAAAACGGGGATTGAGATGGGAGCCCCTTGGGGGACATGGACTATATCTAATATGATTAGCTTGTAACTACTCCAGCACTTAGAATAGTGCCTGACATGTAGTAAGCGCTTCACAATAGCCAAAAGAAAAAGTTACAGTTAGCTGATTGACTGACAGATTGAGTGTCTCAAAAGTAACAAAGGTGACCAAAAGTGAAACCATTCATGATGGCTAAATACTGTCATTGAAAACAGGAACCGTTGGTATGCTGGGATGCAGATTCTGCTGTTTCCGCGGGAACCCTGAGTACCAGCACCATCGCTGATGCTGCAGGGACAGGGCCCTTGTCTCCCAGAAGCCTCAGGGACCACGTGACCTGCGGGTGCTTGGCTTGTCCAGGCCACGAGTTCCCCCTACAGGGCCCCAAGACATCCTCCAGGAATCCCCTTTGTAGCAGCTCCTGCTTTATCCGTAGGGACGGGGGCAGTCTGAAGAGCTTCTCAGGGTCTGAGGGAGAGCTGAGACGGATCGAGGGCTCACCTCTGTTCCTTTCTGGCTGCCCGAACCCAGGACTCTGAGGGGAAAGAATAGACCAACCCAATCCTTCAGAGGTCAGCGACCCCCAGCCCCACGTTGTCCCCTTGAGAGTGACTGGGGGTTAGTTGGATGGCGGGGTGGGGGGGATGAGGATGAGGATGGAAAAGATGGAGCCTGTCTGGGGCCTAGGGTTCAGATCAGGGCTGAGGCCCCGAGTGGTGCAGGGGTACTAGCAGGAGGGGAGGTGTTTTCCAGTTCAGTAACCCCAAATCATCACACGCCTCTCCTCCTTCCTCCTCAAACCTCGCTAGTATGCCAACTAACCGCTGGGCTACGGTGCTTTAGCACAGTGTCAGCACTGTGGACAGTCAATTTGGCCATCAGTGGGTCCCAGAATCCCTTGCAAAGGGTAAATGACAGGTAGGGCTGAGTGAATGTGACCAACTTTGGACAGCCACTGGTACGATCAGCAATTTCTCCTTCTAAGAGTTCTTCCCAAATGTTGGGAGAAGACAAATAATGGGAAAGATTATTGGGAATCTTTGCCCTCATGGGCCTTCCAGCCTTCTGAGCTAGGTTGACATAGTCTAATTTACTATCAATCAATTAATCTTGAATTATATTGACTGAGAAGTTACTGGGTGCACTAAGCACTTGGCGAGTAATCATTATAATAGTAGTACTTGTTAAGCTACTTCTATGTCCCAAGCACTGTCCTAAGCGCTGGGGCAGATACAAGTTAAGCAGTTTGGATACAGTCCTCGTTCCACATGAGGCTCACAGTCTAAACTCCCATTTTATAGATGAGGTAACTGAGGCTCAGATAAATTAAATGACTTGCCCATCGTCACACAGCAGACATGAGGCGGAGCTGGAATTAGAAATAGGTCCTTCTGACTCCTTCCGACTCCCAAGCTCATGCTTTATCCACTTTATAACACCATAGCACTTTCCCTGCTCCTTCTAGAAGAAAAGAAAGAACAGAAAAATGAATATGAAATTATTGCGTGCCATTTTGCAGATTAGGAAACTGAGGCCCAGAGAAATGAAGCGACTTGCCCAAGGTTGCACAGCAGCAAAGGGACAGAGGCAAGATGAGAACCAAAGTCCTCTGACTCCCACTAAGCTATGTTTGGGAGAGTACAATGGAACACAGCTGGTAGATGTGTACGCTGCCCACAAGGAGCTCACAGTCAAGAAGAGAATACCTGGGCCCAAGCTTCTTCCAATAATGAGAATGGAAATGAGTTGATTCGCACTTGAGTTAGGTGAAGTGGGTTTAGAGGGCTGGGAAATGAATCGGGGTAGCTGGTTGAAGGAGGGGTGATTTTAGCAGTGCTCAGAATTCGGAATAACTGTGTCCTCTCTGATTCTGAGTCGATGAGAGAGTTAGTTCCAGGCTAGGATTGGAACGGGAGAGTCGATCGCGAATAACAGCTAGAATGTTGCTTTGAGATCTCAGTAGACGAGTTGAATGATGAAAAGGAGTTATGTGCAGTCAGAGAGCGGAAAGCCTTCAAGCTGATTGTGATTTTTTGTTGCTTGTGTAAAGATACAACTTGTCATGACTGGAGGTTGAGGAAAGGAGAGTTGTAGGGTGAAAGATGCTTTAGGAAAGGACTAGATGAATAATGAGGTATGCTTGTGTTTGTGTGCGTACAAATGTGAATGCAGATATGTAAGTGGATTCACTTTAGACTATACTTTTTTGTTTTTATTTGTTTTATGGTATCGTTAGGTGCTTATTATGTGCCACGTACTGTACTAAGCACTGGGGTAAACAGCTAAACAGCTTGGACATATTCCATGACCCATAGGGTGCTCACAATTATAATCCCCATTTTTCTGATGAGGTAACCGAGGCTCAAAGAAGGTAAGTGACTGGCCCCAGGTCACACAGCAGACAAGGTGTGGAGACGGGATTATAATCCATGTCCTATCTAGCAGGCTCATTCTCTCTCCACTAAATGGATGAATCATGTATAAAGGCACTGCCTGTTTGACTATAAAACCACCAGTCATGTACATATCTTTATGTTCTCTGACTTCTCCTAGCCGCTATTCACTTTAGGGTCAGTCTCCTCAACCAAAAATAATACTCGATATTTATTAAGTGCTTACTACGTTCCAAGCAAAGTATTAAGTGCTGGGAGAGATTCAAGACAATCTGGTAGAACACAGTCCATGTCCCAGAAAGGTATTCAGAGACTCAGTAGGAGGGAAAACAGGTACCAAATCCTCATTTTACTATTCGGAAACCTGAGGCATAGAGAAATTAAGTCACTTTCCCATGGCTATGCAGGCGACAAGTGGAAGGGCTGGGATTAGAACCCAGATCCTCTAACTCCCAGGCCTGTGTTCATCCCAATAGCAACCTGCATCTACACAGTTCGAAGCTTGGTGCTTCCAGTAGAATGACAGCTCCTTGGGATCAGTGATCATATGTACTAATACTTTGTCCTCTGTAGGTACTCAATAAATAGAATTGATTGACTTAGTCCTATTCCTTCACCCACAACATCCATGTCTCTAAATTGAAGTCTTCTCTCTTCCTCTGCAGGGAGTCGGCATCATTCCCCAGAAATGTTCAGTGTCTCCACGGTGAACTCAAAGATCATTTTGAATTCAATAACTTGTCTCCTCTCCATAGAGAATCACCAGCAAGTGCCTGTCAACTCCTTCACTCAACCCATCAATTGACTCTAATTGGCTCTTCCCTCATCACATGCAGAAAGTCAATGTTGTCTCCCAAAAATGTCCAGTGTCTCCACGGTGAGTGAATTCCTCCTGATGGGTTTCACGGAAATCTGGGAGCTGCAACTGGTCCACGCAGGGCTGCACCTCCTGCTCTACCTGGCGGCACTGTCGGGGAATCTCCTCATCATCGACATTACCGCCCTCTAGTGGCGCTTCCATATCCCCATATACGTCTTACTCAGGCACCTGTCCGTCGTCAACCTCTGTCTCATCTCCATCACTGTCCCCAAATCTGTCAACCTCTCCATCTCCTTCTTGAACTGTGTGGCTCAGCTCTTATTGGTGATCTTATTTGGCGCTTCGGAGTATTTTGTCCTCACGGCAATGTCCTATGACCGCTACACCGATATCTGCCGCCCCTGTACGACGAGGTCATCATGGACCAAGGAGCCTGTCAGAAGATGGCCGCCGCCTCCTGGCTCAGAGGAGGGCTGTTAGGGGTTCTATTTTCAGCTTCGACTTTCTCCCTGTCCTTCTGCGGGTCCACTGTTGTCCAGCATTTCTTCTGGGACGCCCTCTCCCTGCTGAAGATCACCTGCTCCGCGGACCACATCGCCATCAACGTGAGTGGGACCGCCGGGGTAGCGATAGCTGTCTTCTGCTTCGTCTCTATCGTCATCCAGTACGCTCGCATATTCCGGGCCATGCTGAGGATGCTGCCCGCCGAGGGCCGGGACAAAGACTTCTGCACCTTCCTGCCTTACCTCGCCATTGTTATCATCGTCATTTTGACAGCCATCACCGCCTATCTGAAGCCACTCTCGGACTCCTCCTCGATGCCGGACCTACTGGTTTCCGTGTTCTATGTAGTGGTACCCCCTGCCCTGAACCCCCTCATCTAGAGCTTGAGGAACTGGGATATGAAGGCCGCCATCTGGAGAGTCATAAAGGGAAGATTTTCACACCCCTTTCTCTGGAAAAAGAACTGTCTCCTTATGTTGATGTTTCCATCACTCCCCTCACCAAGACAAAGGGGTGCATGTGAGCAATTAATTTTTCTGGATGAAAGAAGGCTTCCTCAGAGTCCGGAGGGACATCTGATAAGATCAGTGTGTGTTGGACAATCCCGCCTCAGAGGGCATTGCTCTGGCGTCAATACAAGCTAAAAGGCTGGACCCAGTTTATATTCCATTAGGGGCTCAATCTTCATCCCCAGTTTACAAAAGAGGGTACTGAAACCACAAAGCAGTGAAGTAAGTTGCCCAACGTCTCACAGTAGACAAGTGGCGGAACCAGGATTATTGCCCGGGTCCTTCCGACTCTCAAGCCTGTGCTCTATCCACTTGTCCACGCTGCTTCTCTTGGGTAGGTCATTTAACCTTCATAATTAACAAAACAATTTTTTCCTTACCAGACCACTGAAGCTCTCCAAAATCTACCAGTCTCACGCGATGTGGAAAAATTCCCTACTTGTGCTGGCTTCCTTAGTATCGATGTCTTCTTCTGAATAAAGTTTATCTATCCGACTTACTACTTTTCCTTTCTGAGCATGAAAGTGTTATCGGTGCTAAGACTTAATCATGATAATAATAATAATAGCATTTGTGCTTACTATGTGCAATGCACTTTTCTAAGAGCTGGCAAGGATACAAGGTGATCAGGTTATCCCACGTGGGGCTCACGGTCTTAATCACCAATTTACAGATGAGGTAACTGAGGCACAGAGAAGTTAAGTGACTTGCTCAAAGTCACACAGCTGACAAGCGGCGGACCTGGGATTAGAACCCATGACCTCTGACTCCCAAGCCCGGGCTCATTCCACTGAGTCACGCTACTTCTGCAGTAGTGTGATCTAGTGGAAAAAGCATGGGTCTAAGAGTCATTCATTCAATCGTTTGATTGAGTGCTTACTGTGTGCAGGACACTGTCAGAACGCCCGAGGAGAATGTAAGGTCACCCAAACTGCCAAGCCTGGCCCCCGCCTTGCCTCCTTCCCCTCCCCTCAGCACCTGTATATATGTTTGTACAAATTTATTACTCTATTTTACTTGTACGTATTTACTATTCTATTTATTTTATTTTGTTAATATCATCCTCAATCGTATTTATTGAGCGCTTACTATGTGCAGAGCACTGTACTAGGCGCTTGGGAAGTACAGATTGGCAACATATAGAGACAGTCCCTACCCAACAGTGGGCTCACATATTTTGTTTTGTTGCCTGTCTCCCCCTTCTAGACTGTGAGCCCGCTGTTGAGTAGGGACCGTCTCTATATGTTGCCAACTTGTACTTCCCAAGCGCTTAGTACAGTGCTCTGCACAGAGTAAGTGCTCAATAAATACGATTGAATGATTGAAAGGCTGTGTTACAGTGCCAAAGCCCGGCAGCAGGCTGCCTGGTAGCCATGGTTGGGCAGTGCATAATAATGATAATGATAATAATGATAATAATGATGATGATGATAATAATAATAATAATAAAATAATAATAATAATGGTATTTGCTAAGCTCTTGCTATTTACCAGGCACTGTACTCAGCACTGGGGTGGATTCAAGTCAATCAGGATGGAGGGGCTTAATAATAATAATAATGGCATTTATTAAGCACCTACTATGTGCAAAGCACTGTTCTAAGCGCTGGGGAGGTTACAGGGTTTATCGGCTTGTTCCAGAGGGGGCTCATATTCTTAATACCCATTTTACAGATGAGGTAACTGAGGCACAGCGAAGTTAAGTGACTTGCCCAAAGTCACACAGCTGACAACTGGTGGAGCCTGGATTTGAACCCATGGCCTCTGACTCCAAAGCCCGTGCTCTTTCCATTGAGCCACACTGCTTCTCAGATGTTTCTTGCGCTGCATCACGCTGCTTGTGATGGTTTCTTTCCAAACTCCTAGAACGAGTCGTCTACACCCGCTGCCTCGAATTCCTCAATGCCAACACTCTCCTTGACCCCATCCAATCTGGCTTCCGTCCCCCACACTCCACCGAAACTGCCCTCTCATAGGTCATCAATGACCTTCTTCCTGCCAAATCCAATGGCTCCTACTCTACCCTCATCCTCCTCGACCTCTCAACTGCCTTCTACACTGTGGATCACCCCCTTCTCCTCAACGTGCTATCCAATCTTGTCTTCACAGTCTCTCCGTCCTCTCCTAGTTCTCCTCTTATCTCTCCGGCCGTTCATTCTCAGTCTCCGTTGCGGTCTCCTCCTCCTCCTCCCATCCCCTTACTGTAGGGGTTCCTAAAGGGTCAGTTCTTAGTCCCCTTCTGTTCTCTATCTACACTCACTCCCTTCGCTCATTCGCTCCCGCGGCTTCAACTATCATCTCTAAGCTGACGATACCCAAGTTTACATATCTGCCGCTGCAGTCTCTCCCTCCCTCCAGGCTTGTATCTCCTCCTGCCTTCAGGACATCTTCATCTGGATTTCTGCCCTCCATCTAAAACTCAGTATGTCCAAGACTGAACTCCTTATCGTCCCTCCCAAACCCTGCCCTCTCCCTGACTTTCCCGTCACTGTAAACGGCACTACCATCCTTCTCATCTCACAAGCCTACAACCTTGGTGTCATCCTCGACTCCGCTCTCTCGTTCACTCCTCACATCGAATCCGTCACCAAAACCTGCCAGTCTCACCTCCGCAACATCGCCAAGATCTGCCCTTTCTTCTCCATCCAAACCGCTACATTGTTGGTTCAATTTCTTATCATATCCCAACTGGATTATTGCATCAGCCTCCTCTCTGATCTCCCATCCTGCTGTCTCTCCCCACTTCAGTCTATACATTACTCTGCTGTCCGGATTATCTATGTACAGAGACGTTCTGGGCATGTTACTTCCCTCCTCAAAAATCTCCAGTGGCTTCCTGTCAACCTACGAATCAAGCAAAATCTCCTCACTCTCGGCTTCAAGGCTCTCCACCACCTCGCCCCCTCCTACCTCACCTCCCTTCTCTCTTTCTACAGCCCAGCCAGCACCCTCCTCTCCTCAGCCGCTATCCCCCTCACTGTACCTCGTTATCACCTGTCCTGCCATCGATCCCCGGCCCACGTCCTTCCCCTGGCCTGGAATGCCCTTCCTCCACAAATCCTCCAAGCTAGCTCACTTCCTCCCTTCAAAGCCCTATTGAGATCTCACCTTCTCCAAGAGGCCTTTCCAGACTGAGCCCCCTTTTTTCTCTCCTCCTCCCCATCCCCCCCGCCCTACCTCCTTCCCCTCCCCACAGCATTTGTATATATTTGAACAGATTTATTACTCTATTTTACTTGTACATATTTACTATTCCATTTATTTTATTAATGATGTGCATATAGCTTTAATTCTATTAGTTCTGACGATTTTGACTCCTGTTAGCATGTTTTGTTTTGTTGTCTGTCTCCCCCTTCTAAACTGTGAACCGTTGTTGGTTACGGACCAACTCTACATGTTGCCGACTTGTACTCCGAAGCGCTTAGTATAGTGTTCTACACACAGTAAGCACTCAATAAATACGATTATTTACCCGGTCGTTGTCGCAGCAGCAGCAAGCCAAGAGAATGAGTGTGGTCTAAGGACCTGGGTTCTAATCCCGACTCCACCACTTGTCTGCTGTGTTACCTTGAGCAAGTCACATCATTTTTCTGGGCCTCATTTCTCTCATCTGTAAAATGGAGATTAAGACTGTGAGTCCCATGTGGGAGAGGGACCTGTCTCACCCAATCTGCTTGTATCCACTCCAACGCTTAGTACAGCGCCTGGCACACAATAAATGTTTATCAAATATCACAATTATTTTAATTGTTATTATTATTATTATTGAGGATGGGAGGGGGCTTTTTGCAAAGGCCTTGACGGAGACAATTAAGCACCTTGAGACAGGGTAGCACAGAGAAGCAGCATAGACCAGTTGATAGAGCATGAACCTGGGAGTCAGACGACCTGGATTCTAAGTTTGCCTCCACTGCCTGTCTGTCACATGACCTTGAACAAGTTATTTCACTTCTTGCCTCAACTACCTCATCTTTAAAATGGGGATTAAGACTGGAAATACAATGCGGGACAGGGTCTGTGTCCAACCTGATTAGCTTATATGTACTTCAGTGCTTAGAAAGGTCCCTGGAAAATAGTAAACCCGTACCACGTACCATTATGAAAACAAAATGATCAGAGAAAGTCGCGTGGATTTAATAGAGTTTCAGGAAGACATTTTGAAGATGGAAAGCTCTGTGGTCTGGTGGCTATGAAGGGAGAGGGAATTCCATGCGGGGGAAAGGTGGTGAGGTAGGTGTCTGAGTCGGGGGAGTTGGGAACGAGGCACAGTGAGATGGTGAGCTAGAGAGGAATGGAGAATGTGGATAAGGATTCAGTAAGGGAAAATAATTTATATCAATCCATCGATTATATTTATTGAGTGCTTACTATGTGAAGACCTTGGTACTAAACGCTGGGGAGAGTACGATAAAACAATATAACAGGGTTGGTAGACACATTCCCTGCCTATGATAAGCTTACAATCTAGAGGGGAATGTCTAAATTGGATTGCTGCAGATTTCAGATGGTCCCAACCCGTAGGATGGGATGTAGCTCCAAACCTCAGAGCTTAACCAGAACACTATTATTACTCTATATTTTATTAAGGATATCTATGATTCTATTTATCTATTTTGATAGTATTGGCGCCTGTCTACTCGTTTTGTTTCGTTGTCTGTCTCCCCTTTCTAGACTGTGAGCCCATTGTTGGGTAGGTATTGTCTCTGTTGTTGAATTGTACTTTCCAAGCCTTTACTACAGTGCTCTGAACACAGTAAGTGCTCAATAGATATGATTGAATGAATGAATGAATGAATCACAGAGATGTAATAATGATCAGTCTGTTGATATTGTCATAAGGAGTCAAAGAGTGGGAACCACATGGGACTGGGCAGTCATTTAGGTTGTCGGCGCCGGGACCACAGGAAGCCCACGATCCCGGCCTTCTGAGATGCCCGAACATTCAGCTGTCTCAGCGGAGCCCCGGGCCATCCTCCCAAGGGGAGTCTCCCAGAAAATAACCCGGCCGTTGTCTGAGGGGACGGCACAACCACCAGAGAGCTGAGAGGGGGATGGGAGGATCCTGACAGCTCTCACTCTTCCCCCAGACCTTCCTGTCACTGCCACCCGCGTCCAGAACTGACGAGAAGGAGTGTGTCTCTCTCTCAGCAGAAGTCGGTGCTCTCCAGCCCAGGACAGGCCAGGTGATTCCGGAGCGGAGCAGGGGAAAAGTGAGGAAAATTTCAAAAGGAAACTGGGATGACTAGGGTCATAGTCACAATTTCTCTAAATTAAAAGCAGTGTCGCTTAGTGGAAAGAGCATGGACCCTGGAGTCAAGAGGATCTGAGTTCTAATTCATTCATTCAATCTTATTCATTCTTGGAAATCCGGGAGCTTCAGCTGATCCATGCCGCACTGTTCCTCCTGGTCTAACCAGCGACCCTGACAGGGAATCAACTCATCGCCGCCGTCACCGCCCTCGACCAGCACCTCCACACACCCTATGTACCTCTTCCTCAGGAACCTCTCCCTTCTCGACCTCTGTTACATCTCCGTCACCGTGCCCCAATCCATCCACAACTGCCTGACCGACCGTAGATCCATCTCCTTCCTGGGCTGTGTGAACAAGTCTTCTTGGTGGTTTTCTTTGCAGCTGCACAATAATTTTTCATCACGGTGATGTACTATGACTGCTATGCTGCCATCTGCCTTCCCCTGCGCTACGAGGTCGTCATGAGCTGAGTGGCCTGTGGGAAGATGGCGGCAACCTCATGGCCCAGTGGGGGCCTGTTTGGAGTCTTGTTTTCATCTCCGACCTTCTCAATGTCCTTCTGTGGGTCCAATGTTGTCCAGGACATTTTCTCTGACGTTCCCTCCAAGTAGAAGATCACCTGCCCCGAGGACCATGTCATCATCGACGTGATCGTCACCGCCGGGATAGCGTTAGGCTTTGTCTGCTTCATTCTCATCATCGCCTCGTATGTGCACATCTTCTGGGCCGTGCTGAGGATGTGAGCCGCCAGGGGCCGGGCCAAAACATTCTCCACCTGCCTGCCTCACGTCTGCATCATGACTCTCTTTGTCATGACTTATTTCTACGCTTACCTGAAGCCACTTTCAGATTCCCACTAAGTACTGGACCTGCTGGCATCTATGTTCTACCCTGTAGTGCTCCCCTCCCTAAACCCCCTCAACTACAACCTGAGGAACCGGGACGTGAAGGCCGCCATGGGCAGGATCTTAAAAGGGTCACTCACACAACCTCTTCTCTGGGACAAAATGTCTCCTTCATTGTGCAAATAATCTCACACCACCACTTAACCGAGGAATGGCCCTTGGACCTAGCCAGATACTGTGCTATCCTACAAGGTTCACAGAAAATGCTGGACGTTGATGAATTGTCAAAGGCTGGCGGGGAGGCAGCTAAGACTGAAGTATGACTGACAATCCAGTTTCGGGGAGGCATCATGGCCTAAAGGAAGGGGAGTCCCTGAAGACTGTAAGCTCACTGTGGGCAGGGAATGTGTTTAACAAATCTGTTACATTGATCTTTTCCAAGTGTTCCGTATAGTGCTGGGTCCAGAGTAAGTACTCAACAAATATGATTGATTGATGGATGGAGACTTGAGTTCTGATGCCAGTTCTGCTACTGGCTTGCTTTGTGACCTAGGGGCAGTGACCTATCCCTAGGACCTCTCTTCCTTTTACACCTTGAGCCCCTGTGGGACAGAAATTGTGTCTGAACTGATACTTTTGTTTCTACACCAGTAGGTGAAACAATTTATGCACACAACCACTTAATAAATATAACAATAATATCATTATTAGTAATGACTATGAAAATGTAATGATACACTCATTCATTCATTCAATTGTATTTATTGAGCGCTTACTGTGTGCAGAGCACTGTACTAAGCGCTTGGGAAGTACAAGTTGGCAACATATAGAGATGGTCCCTACCCAACAGTGTGCTCACAGTCTACAATCTTTAGCATGACTCTGGGGGTGGGAATGAAAGTTGGAAAATGGGAGGTGGTATGGGAGAAAGGAAGAAAGGATGACTGCAGCTCCATCTGTCTTGTGAAATCCATCCCCTCTCATCAATCCATCTTACCTTCCTTCCACCCATCCATCCTTCCATCCATTCATCTATCCATCCACCCATCCAAGAGCATGGGCTTGGGAATCAGAGTTCGTGGGTTCTTATTAATTCATTCATTCAATCGTATTTATTGAGCGCTTACTATGTGCACATCACTGTACTAAGCGCTTGAGAAGTACAAGTCGGCAACATATAGGGACAGTCCCTACCCATCAACGGGCTCATCCCAGTTCCACCACATGTCTGCTGTGTGTCCTTGGGCAGGGTCGCTGAACTTCCCCGTGCCTAAATTAACTCATCTGTAAAATGGGGATTGATATGTGAGCCTCACGGGGAACGTGGACTCTATCTAATCTGATTAGCTTGTAACTACTCCAGCACTAAGTATAGTGCCTGATATATAGTAAACGCTTCACAAAGGCCATAAGAAAAAGGTATAGTTGGCTGAGTTACTAACAGATTGAGTGTTTCAGGTTGTGAATTAGACAAAGATGAAATGGCTAAAGACTGTCGTTGAAAACATGAACCGTTGGGAAGCTGGGATGCAGATGCTGCTGTTTCCATGGGAACCCTGGGGACCGGCACTATTACTGTTGCTGCAGGGACTGGGCCCTTGTATCGCAGGAGCCTCAAGAACCAGGTAAGCAGGGAGTGCTTGGCTTGTCCAGGCCATGAGGCCCCTCAGCAGGGCCCCGTGCCATCCTCCAGGGATCCGCCTCGGAGCAACTCCTGCTTTATCTACAGGGATGGGACCCCATCTGGAGAGCTTCTATGGGTATGACGGGGAGCGGAGAGAGAAAGAGGGCTCCTCTCTGTTCCTTTCTGGCTGACCAAAACTAGGAGTCTGAGGGGAAAGAGGCGACCAGCTCAGCTCCACAGAGGTCAGCGATCCCCAGCTTTACGCTCTCCTAGTGAGAGTGATCGAGGGTGAGTGGTATGGAGGGGCGATGTGTTACGAGGATGAGGATGGAAGAAATGGAGCCAGTCACTTAGGGTTTGGACCAGGCCGCGGCCCCCAGCAGAGCAGGGGTGGTAACAGAAGGGGACTAGTTTTCCAGTTCAGTAACCCCAAACCATCATACACCTCCCCTGCTTGCTCCTGAAACCTCCCTACTATGCCAACTACCCGACAGACTACGGTGCTCCAGCACAGCGTCAGCACTGTGGACAGTCATTTTGGCCTTCAGTGAGTCCCAGAATCCCTTGCAGAAGGTAAATGACAGGCAGGGCTGAGAGAGTGTGACCAGCTTTGAACAGCCACTGGCAGTATCAGCAATTCCTCCCTGAAAAAGTTCTTCCCAATTATAGGAGAAGGCAAATAGTGGGAAAGTGTTGGAATCCTTGCCCTAATGGGTTTTCCAGCCTACTGGGCTAGGTTGACACAGTCTAATTGACTTCTAATCAAGTAATCTTGAATCATATTGATTGAGCGCTTATTTTGTGCACTAAGCACTTGGAGGGTAATAATATAAATAGTAGTACTTTTTAAGCTCTTACTAGGTCCCAAGCACTGTCTTAAGCTCTGGGGTAGATACACGTTAAACAGATTGGATACAGTCCTTGTTCAACATGAGGCTCACAGTCATAACCCCCATTTTACATGTGAGGTAACTGAGGCTAAGAGAAGTAAAATCGCTTGCCCATGGTCATACAACAGACATGAGGCGGAACCAGAATTAGAACCCAGGTCCTTCTGGCTCCTTCTGACTCGCAGCCACATGCTCTATCCATTAGAAAACACCATAAGAGACACATTCCCTGTCCCTTCTAGAAGGGAAAAAATGGAAAGATGAATATGCAATGATTCTGTGCCATTTTACGGATGAGGAAACTGAGGCCCAGAGAATTGAAACGACTTGCCCAAGGCCCCTCAGCAACAAAGGGATAGAGGCAGGATTAGAACCCAAGTCCTTTGACTCTCAATAAGCTATGCCTGGAAGAGTACAATACAACAGAGCTTTTAGATGTGTATGCTTCCCTACAAGGAGCTCACAGCCAAGAAGAAAACTCCTGGACCCATGACTTTTCCACTAAATGAGAATGGACATGAGTTGATTCGCGCTTGAGTTAGGTAAAGTGGGTTTAAAAGGCAGGGAAATGAATCGGGAAAGCTGGTTGGAGGAGGGGGATTTCAGTAGTGCTCAGAATTCAGAAAGAACTGTGCTCTCTCTGATTTTGAGTGGAAAAGAGAGGAAGTTCCAGGCTATGATGGAAACAGGAGAGTCTGTCTTGAGTACCAACTAGAAAGTTGCTTTGAGAGCTGAGAAGACGAGCTGAACGATGGAAAGAAGGTGAAGTGCAGTCATAGGGTGGAGAGCCTTCAAGACAGTTGTGAGATTTTGTTGCTTGTGAAAAGACACAACTTGTCATGAAAAGATGCTGAGGAGAGGGGAGATGTAGGCTGAACGATGCTTTAGGAAAGGACTAGATGAATAATGAGGTATGTTGTGTTTGTGTGAGTCCAAGTGTGAATGCACAGTGTGGGCAAATGGAATCAGTTTGGAGGATATGGCTATTTATGTTGTTGTTGTTTGTTTTTTATGGTATCTTTAAGTGATTATGATGTGCAAGGCACTATACTAAGCACTGGGATGGATATAAGCTAATCAGGTTGGACATAGTCCATGCTCATAGGCTGCTCACACTTGTAATCCCCATTTTTCAGATGAGGTAACAGGCACAGAGAAGGTAAGTAACTGGCCCCAGGTCACACAGTGGACAAGGAGAGGAGACAGGATTAAAATCCAGGTCATTATGTCTACCAGGCCCATTCTCTCTCCACTAAATGGACAAATTGATGTGTAAAGGCAATTCTTGTTGAACTCTAAAACCACTAAAAAAATTCACGTCATGTAAATATCTGTATGTTCTCTGACCTCTGCTATCTGCTATTCATTTTAGTTTTCGTTTCCTCAAGCAAGAATAATTCTCTTGATATTTATTAAGTGCTTACTATGTGCCAAGCAAAGTATTAAGTGGTAGGGGAGATTCAGGACAATCTGGTAGAGCACAGTCCGTGTCCCACGAGGGATTCACAGACTAAGTAGAGGGAAAAGAGGTATCAAATCCTCATTTTAATATTTAGACAACTGAGGCGGAGAGAAGTTAAGTCACTTTCTCATGGCTATGCAGCAGAGATCTCGTTGAGCTGTGATTAGAACCCAGGTCCTCAGACACCCAGGCCTGTGTTTTTCCCAATAGTTCACCCTGCTTCTTCACGATTTGAAGCTTGGTGCTTCCAGTTGAATGAAAGACAACGATCATATGTCCTAATGGTGTGTCCTCTGTAGGTACTCAATAAATAGAATTGATTGCCTTAGTCCTATTCCTTCACCCCTAATATTAATGTCTCTAAATTGAAGTCTTCCCTCTACTGTTCAGGGAGTCGACATCATTCTCCAGAAATGTTCAGTGTCTCCACTGTGAGCTCAAAGATCATTTTCAATTAAATGTCTCCTTTCAGTAAAATATCACTAGCAACTGTCCTCCCAGTTTCTTCACTCATCCCATCAATTGACTCTAACTTTGGCTCTTCCCTCATCCAATGCAGAAAGTCAATTCCGCCCTCCCAAAAGACCCAACGTCTCCACGGTGATGGGATTCCCCCTACTGGGATTTTCGGAGGTCCGGGAGCTGAAGCTGGTCCACCGCGTGCTGTTCCTCCTGGTCTACCTGGCGGCCCTGACGGGAAATCTCCTCATCGTCGCCGTCACCGCCCCCGACCGGTGCCTCCACACCCTATATACCTCTTCCACAAGAACCTGTCTGTCCTCGACCTCTGCCTCATCTCCGTCACCCTCCCCAAGTCTGTCGTCATCTCCCTGACCAATCGTAGATCCATCTCCCTCCTGGGCTGTGCCACCCAGATATTCCTGGTGGTCGTTTTGACCACTTCAGAGCTGGACATCCTCACGGTCGTGTCCTACGACCGCTACCCCTCCATTTGCTGCCCCCTGCTCTATGAGCTCATCATGAACAACACAGCCTGTGGAAAGTTGGCGGCTGCCTCCTGGCTCAGCGGGGTGCTGTTTGGGCTCTTGTATTCATCACCATCATCATCATCAATCGTATTTATTGAGCGCTTACTATGTGCAGAGTACTGTACTAAGCGCTTGGGAAGTACAAATTGACAACATATAGAGACAGTCCCTACCCAACAGTGGGCTCACAGTCTAAAAGGGGGACACAAAGAACAAAACCAAACATACTAACAAAATAAAATAGAATAGATATGTACAAGTAAAATAAATAAATAAATAAATAGAGTAATAAATACGTACAAACATATATACATATATACAGGTGCTGTGGGAAAGAGAAGGAGGTAAGATGGGGGGATGGAGAGGGGGACGAGGGGGAGAGGAAGGAAGGGGCTCAGTCTGGGAAGGCCTCCTGGAGGAGGTGAGCTCTCAGTAGGGCCTTGAAGGGAGGAAGAGAGCTAGCTTGGTGGATGGGCAGAGGGAGGGCATTCCAGGCGAGAACGAGGTACGGTGAGGAGATTAGCGGCGGAGGAGCGGAGGGTGCGGGCTGGGCTGTACAAGGAGAGAAGGGAGGTGAGGTAGAAGGGGGCAAGGTGATGGAGAGCCTTGAAGCCGAGGGCCGAAACTTCGACTTTCTCCCTGAACTTCTCTGGGTCCAATATTGTCTAACAGTTCTTCTGTGACGTTCCGTCCCTGCTGAATATCTCCTGCTCCGAGGACCATTTCGCCATCGATGTGAGAGTCACCAATGGGGTTGCATTAAGTGTCATCTGTTTCGTCTTCATCAACATCTCCTACGTGCGCATCTTCCGGGCCGCGCAGAGGATGCCGGCCGCCAAGGGCCGGGCCAAAGCCTTCTCCACCTGCCTGCCTCACCTCGCCGTCGTCACCATGTGTATGCCTGTGTCTGTCTTCCCCTCAGTCCTGGACCTGCTGGTGTCCATGTTCTATGCCGTGATGTCCTCGGCTCTGAATTCCCTCATCTGCAGCATGAGGAACCGGGACATGAAGACCTCCCTGGGAAGAGTACTAAAGTGGAAATTCCTACCCCCTCCTCTAAGGGACAAAATGCCTGTTTCCTTTGGCTGACCATCACATTCCTCATTAGCATTCCGACCGTGGGGGCATCCATATAAAGATGAGTCCAAAGAGAAAGTACGGCGTCTGAGGATTTGTCTTTGTCTGCGACAGAGGTTGCTAATACGTGTGAGATTATAAACCCGGTGTGGGCAGGGATTATCTATCGTTATTATGAATGGTACTTTCCAAGCGCTTAGTACAGTGCTCTGCACACAGGAAGTAATAAATATTATCGAATGACTGAATGGATGATAAGAGTTTGTTTGGGCCAATCAATTGTTTGAGCCAATTCTTTGGGCCTGGCCCACGAGATCCCTCCTCAAGGGCCTAAGACGGTCCTCCAGGGATCCCCCTCAAAACAGCAACTGCTTTATCTACGGGCACGCCGTCCGTCTGGAGAACAGGTCAGCATCCATGGGAGAGCAGAGAGTGGCTGAGGTCTCCTGGCCGTCCCTGTGTGGCTGACCGAACCCAGGAATCCGAGGAAAAAGAGACCAGCCCAGTCCAGAGGAGGTCAGTGCCCCCTGCCAGCCCCAGATGCCTGGTGAGAGTGAGCGGGGTGGAGAGAGGCAGGATGGACCAGAAGGATGAAGGCAGAGATGGAGCAATCTGGGAAGATTCTCGCACTCGGGAAACAGGTTCATTCGTTCATTCAATCGTATTTACTGAGCGCTTACTATGTGCCAAGCACTGTACAAAGCGATTGGAAAGTACAATTCAGCAACAGAGACAATCTCTGCCCACAACGGGCTCACAGTCTAGAAGTGGGAAGAGACCAGTTCAGACCAAAACCGTACCCCAAACAGGGCAGGCTTGTAATAGGGGAATGTCTTGCCAGCAATGATAAATCATAAATAATTTTGGTGCATGTTAAGTGCTTACTTTGTGCTGAGCACTGTTCTAAGCGCTGGGGTAGAAACAGGTTAATCAGGTTGGACACAGCCCCTGTCCATCATGGGGCTCACACACTTATGCTCATTTTACAGATGAGGTTACCGAGGCACGGGGAAGTGAAGTAACTTGCCCAGGGTCACACAACGGACATGTGAGGGAGCCGGAATTAAAACCCACATGCCTTTGACTCCCAGGGCCGTGGTCTATCCACCGGTGGCCCCATCTCGGACACAGATTTCTTCCCTTCAGCATCCTCATCCTGCCTACCAGTGTGGCCAGGAAGGAAGGAAGTAGCGTGGCTAGTGGAAAGTACAAGATCTTGGGAGTAAGAGGAGGTGGATTCGAATCCCGGCTCCCTCACATGTCTGTTGTGTGACCCTGGGCAAGTCTCTTCACTGCCCTGTGCCTCGGTTACCTCATCTGTAAAATGGGGATTAAGATTGTGAGCCCGACGTGGGACAACCTGATTACCTTGTATCTCTTCTAGCGCTTAGAACAGTGCTTGGCACAAATACCACCATTATTATTACCATGGTAACCGTCCGCCAGACTCTGATGCTTGAAGGAGCCGCCAGGCTCCTTCAAACATGCCCATGTCTCTCCCATCCTAAAAAAACCCTCTCTTGACCCCACCTCACCTTCTGGTTATTGCCTCATATCCCTCCTACCATTCCTTTCCAAACTCCTTGAACGAGTTGTCTACACACGCTGCCTCGAATTATTCAACACCTACTTTCTCCTAGACCCCCTCCAGTCTGGCTTCCGTCCCCTACATTCCACGGGAACTGCCCTCTCAAAGGTCACCAATGACCTCCTAATTGCCAAATACCACGGCTCATACTCTATCCTAATCCTACTCGACCTCTCAGCTGCCTTCGACACTGTGGACCACCCCTTCTCCTCAACACGCTATCCGACCTTGGCTTCACAGACTCCGTCCTCTCCTGGTTCTCCTCTTATCTCTCCGGTCGTTCATTCTCAGTCTCTTTTACAGACTCCTCCTCCCCCTCCTATCCCCTTACTGTGGGGGTTCCCCAAGGGTCAGTGCTTGGTCCCCTTCTGTTCTCGATCTACACTCACTCCCTTGGTGACCTCATTCGCTCCCACGGCTTCAACTATCATCTCTACGCTGATGACACCCAGATCTACATCTCTGCCCCTGCTCTCTCCCCTTCTCTCCAGGCTCGCATCTCCTCCTGCCTTCAGGCCATATCCATCTGGAAGTCTGCCCGCCACCTAAAACATGTCGAAGACTGAACTCCTTGTCTTCCCTCCCAAACCCTGCCCTCTCCCCGACTTTCCCATCTCTGTTGACGGCACTACTATCCATCCCGTCTCATAAGCCTGCAACCTTGGTGTCATCCTCGACCCCGCTCTCTCATTCGCCCCTCACATCCAAGCCGTCACCAAAACCTGCCGGTCTCAGCTCTGCAACATTGCCAAGATCCGCTCTTTCCTCTCCTTCCAAACCGCTACCCTGCTCGTTCAAGCTCTCATCCTATACTGTCTGGACTACTGCACCAACCTTCTCTCTGATCTCCCTTCCTCGTGTCTCTCCCCACTTTAATCCATACTTCATGCTGCTGCCCGGATTGTCTTTGTCCAGAAACGCTCTGGGCGTGTTTCTCCCCTCCTCAAATATCTCCAATGGCTACCAATCAATCTGCACATCAGCCCTAAACTCCTCATCCTGGGCTTCAAGCCTCTCCATCACCTCGCCCCCTCCTACCTCAGCTCCCTTCTCCCCTTCTACAGCCCACCCCGCACCCTCCACTCCTCGGACGCTAATCTCCTCACCGTATCTCGTTCTCGCCTGTCCCGGTATCGACCCCAGGCCCACGTCATCCCCCAGGCCTGGAATGCCCTCCCTCTGCCCATCCACCAAGCTAGCTCTCTTCCTACCTTCAAGGCCCTACTGAGAGCTCACCTCCTCCAGGAGGCCTTCCCAGACTGAGCCCCTTCCTTCCTCTCCCCCTCGTCCCCCCTCCATCCCCCTCATCTTACCTCTTTCCCTACCCCACAGCACCTGCATATATGTACATATGTTGTACATATTTATTACTCTATTTATTTATTTATTTTACTTGTACATATCTCTTCTATTTATTTATTTTGTTGGTATGTTTGGTTTTATTCTGCGTCTCCCCCTTTTACACTGTGAACCCACTGTTGTGTAGGGACTATCTCTATATATTGCCAACTTGTACTTTCCAAGCGCTTAGTACAGAGCTCTGCACACAGTAAGCACTCAATAAATACGATTGATTGATTGATTGATTGATTGATGCTGCAACCGAGTATCGGCACGATGCTATGGTCACTTCAGATGTCAGTGGTTCCTGGATGACAAAAACGTTTTCAGTGTGAACGTGATTGTTAGGGATGAGAGAACGTGACTGGTTCTGGGAAAAGCCCCGGAACCATCATTAATTCTTCTAAACGGAAGCACTCCTAAGAATCAATGCCTTTACCGTGGCAGGAGTGTTTTCGTATGCCAATGCAGCTTAGAGCCATGCCATTGAGAGATACTCTGGCTAGGGTTACCCACAGTGGAAAAGTCTAAACGGAATCGTCAGACAAATTTGATTTACCTGTGCTGGTCAGCAGTGCTATGGGAAAGAGTTAAAGGCATATGAACAAATGATCAAAATGTGGATCAAAGACAATGGCAGAGACTCAGGGTTTCACTCGGCGGAAGGAGGCTTTATGGACAAACTACCAGTAGTTATTCTGGTATGTGTATCCATGGAGATTTCTTGGTAAATATATAGAAGTGATTTACCATTACTTTCTTCCATGCAGTAAACTTGAGTCTCTGCCCTAGACTCTCTCCCATGCCATTGCTGCCCAGCATAGGTGAGTTTTGACTTGTTGAAGATTGCCTTCCACTTGCTAGCCACTACCCAAGCTAGGAATGGAATTGGTAGGCCTCTGCTTGACTCTCCCTCCCGTAGCTGAGACTGGTAGAGTATTGGGAAACACTCCAAGTGCGATTCTGAGAGTGGCTGAAGATATTACTTTGAGTATAAAATCACTGCTAGACAATAAGTTCATCGTAGGCAGGGAACGTACCTATCAACTCCATTATGTTGGACTCATTTAGTACAGTGCTCTGCACACAGTAAAGACTCAATAAATGTGTTATTTGACCTACAAAATTTCACAGCAGTTCATCTCTTTGTGCTCTCTGGTAGTCTCCTATCTGCAATTCATTTTAGTTTCTGTCTCCCCAAATAATAATGACCACTGTGGCTCTTGTTAAATGCTAATTATACACGAGGCACAGTAGATTGTATAGGGGTAGGTGCCAGTAATCAGGTAGAACAGGGTCTCTACCGCACACAGGGCTCACAGTCAGTAGCAGGGAGCACAGGCCTTGAATTTCCTTTTTATAGATGAGGTATCTGAGGCTCAGAAAATTTAGGTATGCTGCCCAAGGTCACACCGCAGGCACGTGGTAGAGCCAGAAGTAGAACTCAAGTCCTCCGGCTCCAAGGACTGTGCCCTTTCCACTACATTATGCCACTCCTACAAGACTGTGAGCGTGGAATAGCTTGATAGCAGGGATCATTTGTACTAATACTATTGAACTCTGTACTTGCTCAGTACGCATAAAGGATTGATTGACTCTTACGGGAATTAATGTTGATTCCTTTACTGATGCCATCAAGGCCGCTAAATTGAAGTCTTCCCTCTTCCTGTGCAAGGAGTCGACATCATGACCCAGAAATGTCCAACATCTCCAAGGTGAGGGAATCCCTCCTGCTGGGATTCTCGGAGGTCCGGGAGCAGCAGCTGGTCCACGCCTCGCTGTCCCTCCTGGTCTACCTGGCGACCCTGACGGGGAATCTCCTCATCATCGCCATCACCGCACTCGACCGGCGTCTCCACATTACCATGTACTTCTTCCTCAGGAATCTGTCCCTCACCGCCCTCTGCCTCATCTCCGTCATAATCCCCAAATCAGTATCCATCTCCTTGACTAACTGCCGATCCATTTCTTTCTCGAGCTGTGCCACTCAGCTCTTCCTGGTGGTCCTGTTTCCTGCCTCAGAGTTTTTTGTCCTCACGGCGGTGTCTTATGAACAGTATGCCGCCATCTGCCTCCCCCTGCTCTACGAGGCCCTAATGAAACCAGGGGCTTGTGGGAAAGATGGTGGATGTGACGTCCCCTCCTTGCTGATGGTCACCTTCTCTTAAGACCACTCCAGCATCAACGGTAGCGTGACTTTTGTGCTAAACATAGATGCCTTAGGCTCCATTTCCATTGACATCTCCTACGTGCGCACCTTCTGGGCTGTGCTAAGGATGCAGGCCGCTGAGGGCAGGGCCAAAGTCTTCCCCACCTGCCTGCACCATCTCGTCGACATCATTGTCTTCCTCTCCACAGGCGTGTTTGGCTATCTCAAGCCGCCCTCACACTCTTCCTCGGTGTTCGACCTGCTGATGTCCGTGTTCTTCGCCTCATGCCCCCTGCCCTGAATCCCCTCGTCTACAGCCTGAGGAACCGGGACATGAAAACTGCTCTGTGAACAGTCTTAAGAAGGCGATTCCCAAGACTCCTCTATAGGTCAAAATGTCCGTTTCCTTGTGCCGATATTCAATCCATCAGTCAGTCAGTCATATTTACTACAGGAGCAAAGCTTACTGTCTGCGTTGTATTAGGAGAGTAGCGAGGTGAAGTGGAAGGGGGAAGTTATTGAGTGCTTTAAAGCCAGTGGTGAGTAGTTTCCATTTTATGTGGAGGTGTATGGGTAGCCGCTGGAGGTTCTCGAGGAGTGGGGAAACATGGACTGAAAGTTTTTATAGAAAAATGATCCGAGCATCAGAGTGAAGTATGGACTGGATTAGGGATAAACAAGAGGCATGAGAGGTCAGCAAGGAGGCTGTTAAAGTAATCAAGTTGGGGTAGAATAAGGGATCGGATTAACATGGTAGTAGTTCAGATGGAGAGGAAAGGGCAGATTATAGTGATATCGTGAAGGTGGAACCGGTAGAATTTAGTGATGGATTAAATTTGTTGGTTGAATGCCAAGGTTATGGGCTTGTGAGATAGGAAGAGTTTGTGGGACATCAAGGGGAGGATGGGGTTTGGAGGGAAAGATAAAGAAAAGATTTGGTAGACATGTTTCCTGCCCACAAGGAGCTTACATTCTTGAGGGGGTTGGTCATGACACCGGGAGCAATGACACTTGGGTTCTAATGCCAACCCTTCCACTGACCAGCTGTGTGACCTTGGGTGACAAACTTAACCTCTTTAGGTGTCTCTGTAACATAAGGATTTGATACACGCTGTCTCTTTCTCTTATATTCTGAGCCTCTTATGGTCAGAGACTTTGTCTGAGCTTATCGTTCTGCTTCTACTCAGCATATGCTACATACAGCCTTTTGCATGTAAATTGTTAATATCTAAGACTAGAATGATAATTTTGATAATTATGATTATGATAATCAATTATGATTATGATTAGGATCCCATGAATGTACACTTACTGAGTTAGATCCAGCTACCTCCTGCAGAGTCTTGCAACCGTATATTTAGAGGGATGTTGTGATTGATTTCTAAAGTATAATAATATTAATGATAGCATTTGATAAGCACTTATTATGTGCAAAGCACTGATCTAAGCCCGTCCCAAACCTGTCAGAAGCTCCCAAGCCCGTCCTCTTCCCACGAAGCCACGCTGCTTCTATAAAATACCACCTGGCATCTTCCAGGTGCAGTATGGCTCCGTGGAAAGAGACCGGGCTTTGGAGTGAGAGGTCATGGGTTCAAATCCCGACTCCACCAACGGTCAGCTGTGTGTCTTTGGGTAAGTCACTTAACTTCTCTGGGCCTCAGTTACCTCGTCTGTAGAAAATGGGGATTAAAACTGTGAGTCCCATGTGGGACAACCTGATCACCTTGTAACCTCCCCAGTGCTGAGAACAGTGCTTTGCACATAGTAAGCGCTTAACAAATGCTATCTTTATTATTATTAGTCTTATTAATAATATTCATTTATTATTAATTAATAACTACTATAATAAGTATTAATAATGTTTATTATCAATCATCATTATTATTATGGTAGTTGTTAAGTGCTTTCTTTGTGCCCGGCACTGTACTAAGCACTGGGTTGAATACAAGTAAATCGGGTTGGACACAGTCCCTGTCCCACGTGGGGCTCAATCTCAATCTCCATTTTATAGATGAGGTAACTGAGGAAAAGAGAAGTGAAGGAACGTGCCCAAGGTCACACAGCAGACTAGTGGCAGAGCCAGGATTAGAACCTGGATGGATGGACCCACAATGATTCCCTGCATTGCTTTGATTTTTCCTAAGGTTTTGGGGATAGGAGGGATAGCCAATTCACCTGTGGAATACCAATCAAATAACCAAGACATTTCAACCTCCCAACTGTTCCAGGTCTGGGTGATTTTATCCAGTGTGCTGACCAAATATTCAATTAGATGGTCTTCTATACTGCCAGTTTGTTATGGGCAGGGAAGACACTGATTGATTTTGTTGTATTGTACTCTCTCAAGATTTTACTAGTGTGCTCTGCACATAGTAGTGCTCAAAATATGCTTTCGACTGAGGATGATGATGATTAATAAAAATAATTTAGGAGTCAGCCAATTGTATTTATTGAGTGCTTACGGTGCGCAGAGCACTGTACTAAGCACTTAGGAGAGTATAGTATAACAATATAACAGACACATTCTCTGCCCACAATGATCTTACAGTTTGGAGTGGGAGACAGACATAAATATGAATAAATACATTACGGATATAGACATAAGTGATGTGGTGCGGAGAGGGGTATGAATAAAAGAGAGCAACTCAGACCTACGCAGAAAGGAGTGGAAGAAAAGGAAAAGAGGACTTAGGGAAGGCCTCTTGGAGGAAATGTCCTTCAGTAAAGCTTTGAAGAGGTGGAGAATAAGGCGCACTCTTAGGGCAAGTCCTACCGTTAGAAGAAGGGGCGTAAAAGATGGATACAGATCCCATCCAACTGCTCAGATCCATCTTCTTTCATCCAAACGTCTATCCATTCATCCAATCATTCATCCATCCAGTAGTCCATCACTGCAATCGATTGAGCACCTCTTGTGTGCCAAGTACAGTAGCCAACTCTTTGGAGACTTCATGACCTGTCCCACCCAGAAGACCAACGGGAGATGGAGGTCAGGGCCCCTCAGCCCCATGCTGCCCCATTGAGAGTGACTTTGGTGGAGTGGGAGTGGAGGGACAGGGAGGGACAAGGAGGCAGATGGAAAAGTCGGATCCGATCTGGGGAGACGCTCCCACTCGAGACCTATATTGGGGTTCAGTCCAGGGTCACCCCGCCGACCGGGCAGGGGGCTTGCAGGAGGGGGGCGTTGTTCAGTGCAGTGACCCTAACCATTACAAGCCCCTCCATCCTGAATGGCTTGTATCCGCCGCAGTGCTTATTACAGTGTCTGGCACATAGTAAGAGCTTAACAAATATTATTATTATTATTGTTATTATTATTATTATTATCCATTGCCCAGCCGTGGCTACCATGCAGCCGCCTGCCGGGTTTGAGCGCTGTGGCAGAGCCTTAGCAGTTTAGATGAGCTCTACAGTCTTCCCAGGCGCTCTGACAGTGTTCTACACACAGTATGTGCTCAATGAAACGATTGAATGAATGACTCTTATACCCATACTTTTTTCCCTAGATCACACTGTTTCACGTCACAAGTCACAGCTTTGAGAACATGTTCACTCCCAGAAAGGAAAAGTAGCAAGTCGGATAGGAATACTTTATTTGGAAGACATCGATACTAAGGAATGCAACACAAGGAGGGAATTTTTCCACATCACGTGAGACTGATAGATTTTGGAGAGCTTCAATGGTCTAAGAAGGCAAAAATAAATTTGTTAATTATGAAGGTTAAATGACTTAACCAAGAAAAGCAGCGTGGACAAGTGGATAGGGCTCAGGCCTGGGAGTCAGAAGGACTTAGGTAATAAACCCGGCTCTGCCACTTGTCAACTGTGGGACCTTGGGCAAGTCACTTCACTTCTCGATGGTTTCAGTTCCATCTTTTGTAAAATGGGTATGAAGATTGAGCCCCTTGTGTGATATACATTGGGTCAAAACTTTTAGCTTGTATCCACCCCAGAGCAATGCCCTCTGAGGCAGGATTGCCCATCACACAATGATCGTATCAGACATCCCTCCAGACTCTTAAAAAGCCTCCTTTCAGCTAGAAAAGACAAGTGTTCATATGCATCCCTCTGTAGGGTGTCTTAATGAGATGAGTGATGGCAATATCAACACAAGGAGACATTTTTTATCCAGAGAACGGGGTGTGAAAATCTTCCCTTTACGACTCTCCCGATGGCGGCCTTCATGTCCATCTGCTTCCCCCCAGACAGTGAGCTCCTTGTGAGCAGGGAACATGTCTACCAACTCTTTAATAGGGTACTCTCCTCAGCACTCGGTTTAGTGGTCTGCACAATTTAAGCACTCAAAAATATGATAATCAAGCACTAATAACAATAATGATAGTATTTGTTAAGCGCTTATGATGTGCCAAACACTGTTCCATTCAATGGGGGAGATAGAAGGTAAGAAGGTTGTCCCACGTGGGGCTCAAAGTCTTAATGCCCATTTGACAGATGAGGTAACAGAGGCACAGAGAAGTTAAGTGACTTGCCCAAAGTTACACAGCTGGGATTAGAATCCAGGACTTCTGACTCCCACGACTGTGCTCTTTCCACTAAGCCAGGCTGCTTCTCATCCACATATACATTGTTCCATTCTTTTCTCCTCCCAGTTTAAATGACATTTTGCCTATCTAGCCTATTAGATTGGGAAGTCTTTGAGGAAGGAATCATGCTTAAATAATGCTTGGCACATAGTAAGAGCTTAACAAATACCATCGTTATTTTACCTCTCTTTTTGATATTTCATAAGCTCTTATTATGTGCAGGCACTCTCAAAAGCTCTGGGGTGAATACAAGAAAATTGTGTGGGTAACAGTTCCCGTCCCACACAGGACTCACTGTCTCAGTCCCCATTTTACAGATGAGGGAACTGAGGCACAGAGAAGCAAAGTGACTTGCCCCAAATCACCCAGAAGAGAAGCTGCCTGGCCCAGTGGAAAGAGCAAGCGCCTGTGCTCTAATTACAGCTCTTCCAATTGCTTGCTATGTGACCTTGGGCAGGTTACTTATCTTATCTGTGCTTCAGTTATCCTGTTCTCCCTCCTGCGCAGACTGTGAATCCCATGAGGTATAGGGTACTGATTAACTTGTCCAGTGTTTAGAACAATGATTGACACATAGTAAGATCTTAACAAATAACATTAAAAAAATTAAAAGAGGTGGAGCCGTTATTAGAACCCAGGTCCTCTGACTCCCAGCCCACGCCCTATCCCCTAGGTCGCAGTACTTCTCTATTGCATCCTGTCAAGATTTCCAGGGGAAGTCCTATGAGGAGGAGTTGGTGATGAAGCATCTGGCTGGTGCAGTTTCAGTCATACCCTCTTATAGGAAGGGATCAGCTGATGGTTGAGCCCAGCCCAGAGGGTTGAGCTGATGGTTGAAGTCACCACAACAC
This sequence comes from Tachyglossus aculeatus, assembly GCF_015852505.1. Taxonomy (NCBI): domain Eukaryota; kingdom Metazoa; phylum Chordata; class Mammalia; order Monotremata; family Tachyglossidae; genus Tachyglossus; species Tachyglossus aculeatus. The sequence goes on from NW_024044829.1 coordinate 2,642,215, forward strand.
AGGGCTGACACCATGCCATAACGCCCTAGTCCAGCAGCTATGGTAGCCGGGGTTTGGGTGGTCGATGGAGGGGACCAGGGTGTTACCGCAGGGTCAAATGTTTTCTCTCAGCTTGTGTATGCGGCCCTTGTTGCAACTCCACCCCGAGCCCCGGATATGAACGCCTTTCCAGAGTGACCCTCACACTCACATCGATTAGCCTAATGGTCCCTCCCTGTCCCTCCCCAACCCCGGTCACTCTTACCGAGCCAGCGTGGGGCTGGGGGACCCCCTATCCAATCTGGGCTGGGATGCTCCTCCCTCTCTCCTCGGACTCCTGGAAGCAGCGGCCACGGAGGGACAGCAAGGACACGTCAGTCCCTCTCTGCTTTCTGGAAGACACTGAGGTGAGCTTTCCAGACATGGCCCCTGTCCCCTTAAATAAAGCTACCGCTGCTCCGAGGGGTGTCCCCCGAGGATCGGATCATATAGACTCGTCCCCACATTCTTTGAGTCCCCACTGAGATGAGGATCTGGTAATGGCACTTGTCTGCAAGGTTTCCATGGCAACGGCATCTTACCGGTTCCTGCTGTTGATGACCATCTGGTTCAAAGGGTGAGCACATCAGCTTCCTTTTATTTTTTTCTTCAGTGAACCTGTTAAGTGCTTACTAGGTACCAGGCACTGTACTAAGTCCTGGGATTCGATACAAGCTATTCAGGTTGGACATAGTCCCTGTCCCACATGGGGCTCACAGTCTCATTCCCCATTTTACAGATGAGGGAACTGAGGCCCAGAGTAGTGAAGAGGCTTGCCCAAGGTCACACAGCAGAAAGGTAGAGCGCCGAGATTAAAACCCAGGTCATTCTGACTCCCAGGTCCATGCTCTAATGACTAGGCCACGCCACTCTCTGAGTTTCATCTGTTCATGACCTCATACAATCAATCAGTCATTTAAGCATTTGTATTTCCTACCGTCTTCTGATTGCAAATCTATAGAGAATGAGAAATGACTGTAAATCCACCCTAGGACCCTTCCCCAGGCTGGCTTGGGGGATCAACCCAGAGAAGCAACATTAGAAGCAGCATAGCTTAGTGGCAAGAGCCCGGACTTGGAAGTCAGAGGACGTGGGTTTAATCCCAGCTCCGCCACTTGTCTGCTGTGTGAGTTTGGGCAAGACACTTAATTTCTTTGGGCCTCAGTTACTTCATCTGGAAAATGGGGATTAAGACTGTGAACCCCAGGTGGGACAACCTGGTGGGGTTCTATCTACCCCAGTGCTTAGAACAGATTGACACTTAGTAATCACTTAACAAATGCAGTTATTATTATGATTATTATTATGATCAGTTTGTGAGGGGCTGAAGGGTTCGAGAATGAGGAATCACTGATACTGGGTGGGTATCATATTTCCTTCTCTTCCCTTCCAGTCCATCAGAGCACAGCTTTCCCCATCTTCAAAGCCCTTCCGTCTACCCAATACTTCCAGGATGCCTCGCATGATTCATTTTTCTTCTCCCTAAGTCATCTCCCAACTACCGTTCAGCATCTTAGACCACTTCTCCATTTTTGCACTCACACCCACCATTATAGTTTTCTACATAGTGGCCTTTATAAAATCTAGTCTTTAAGCACATGGGTCATCTATTTACCATTCTTTCCATTCTCTTCAACATCCTCTCATTAATTAATTCATTTATATCTCCCCGTTCTATATTTAGTTTTTAGAAAGCAGGGATGGTGTTTAATTTATTTTGATCTCTCTAAGGGTTCACTACAGTACTTTACACCCAGAATGCATTCAACAAATATCATTGATTGATTGAAAGATGGAAGGATGGATGGATGGATAGATGGATGCATGGATGGATGGATAAATTGATGGATAGAAGGGTGGGTGGGTAGATGGATGGATGGATGAATGTATGGATGTGTGGATTGTCTGCTGTGTGACCTTAGGCAGGACACTTCACTTCTCTGCGCCTCATTTATCTCATCTTTACAAAGGGAATTGAGACTGTGAGCACGACGTGGATAAGGACTGTGTAAAACCTGATTGGCTTGTATCGGCCTCAGCATATAGTACAATGCACATAGAAAGTGCTTAACAAATACCACTATTGTGTTTATTATGGATGGATGGATGGGTGGATGAATGGATGAGTGGATGAACAAACAGATGGGTGAACAGACAGACAGATGGATAGATGGATGGTCGGAAGGATGGATGGATGGATAAAAGAATGGATTTGAGGCAAGGGTTTGATCAATCAAATTCATTCATTCCTTCATTCAATCGTATTTACTGAGCCCTTATAGTGTGCAGAGCACTGTACTAAGCGCTTTGAAAATACAATGTAGCAATAAATAGAGACAATCCTTTCCCACAATGGGCTCACAGTCTAGAAGGGGGAGATAGGAATAAAAACAAGTAAACCGGCAGTTAAATGTGGGCAACGTTTCCATGATTGCGTCCCTTCTTCCTTTTCACCCTCCTATTTTCTGATTTTCATAACCACCAAGAGTGATCTTAAAATTCATAGAATTACTGTTATTATCAGTAGTAGTATCAAAATTATCATTATTTAATTTATTAAAAATTTACTTGCCAAAGACTGCCAAGTCCTGGAGTAGAAACGAACTAATCAGATCAGACACGTTTCCTGACCCAGAGGGCCTCCGATTGTTAGAGAAATAGAGGGCACATATTGAATCCCGATTTTACAGAGAGACCCAAAAAGGTTACGAGTTGGACCAAGGTCATACAGCAGGCCAGTGGGAGAACCGGGCAGACCTTTCAAATCTCATGACTACCAGCCACATGCTCATGGCACTAAGCCAAGATGCTGCCCAAACATTCACTTGTCAGTCATTTATTCATTCAATCATTTTTATTGAGTGTTTACCGTGTGCAGAGCACTATACTAAGTGCTTGGAAAGTACAATTCAGCATAAAGAGAGACAATAACTGTCCACACCGGGCTTACAGTCACAAACGGCTTATCAGCCCCTGTCCCAGATATTGACAAGTCCACAGGCTCTGGAATTTCTCTTTGTACAGCTCTTCATCTTGTTATCCACACGGTCAGTACCGTAAAGAGGAATGGGATAGTCAGCAAAAGGAAAAAGACATTTTGTCCCTTAGAGGAGGGAGGAGGAATCTCCCCTTTAGGATTCTACCATGGTGCAGAACAAGGACACCATCAGGTTGAGGTTCGAGGGGGAGACTGACATGGGCTTGAAGTTGGAGATAACGGCTGTAGAGAGGAAGACGGTGAAGACGGCGAGGTGGGGCAGGTAGGTGCAGATGTTTTTGGTCCGGCCCTCTGTGACCGGCATCCTCAGCACGGACTGGAAGATGTGGATGTAGGAGCAGACGATTGAAACGAATCAGATGACAGATAACACTGCCCCAGCGGTGACACTCACCGCCATGGCGACGTGGGTCTCGGAGCAAGAGATCTTCAGCAGGGAGGGAACGTCACAGAAGAACTGATGGACGATGTTGGACACATAAAAGCTCGGGGAGAAAGTTGAAGCTGAGTCCAAGACCCCAAACAGCACCCCGCTGAACCAGGAGGCGGTCGCCAACGTTCCACAGGCCGTTTTTTCCATGATGAGCTAATGGCACAGGGGGCGGCAGATGTCGGTGTAGCGGTCATAGGGTATCGCCGTGAGGATGAGAGCTGTGAAGTGTCCAAAACGCCCACGAGGAAGACCTGGGCGGCACAGCCCGGAGGGAGATGGATCTTCCATAGTCAGAGAGATGACGGCAACCTTAGGGACGGTGATGGACGGTGATGTCCGTCGAGGACGGACAGGTTCCTGAAGAAGAAGTACATGGGGGTGTGGAGGTGTCAGTCGAGGGCGGTGATGGCGACGATGAGAAGATAACCATTCAGGGCCGCCAGGTAGACAAGGAGGACTAGCGTAGTGTGGACCCGCTGCAGTTCCCACACCTCCGAGAATCCCAGCAGGGGGAATTTCATCACCCTGGAGAAGTTGGGCATTTGGGGGAGGCAGCACTGACTTTCTGCATGTGATGAAGGAAGAGCCAAAGTTGGAGTCTATTTCTACGATGAGTGAAGGAATTGGCAGGACACTTGCTGGTGATTCTCTATGGGGAGAAGACTGTTACTGAATTCAAAATGATCTTTCAGATCACCGTGGAGACATTGAACATTTCTGGGGAATGATGTCGACTCCCTGCATAGGAAGAGGGAGGGAATACTTCTATTTAAATACACTGATGTTGGGGGTGAAGGAATGGGACTTAGTCAATCAATTCTATTCAATGATTACCTACAGAGAACATGGTATTAGTACATATGATCACTGCCCCCAAGGAGCATCCATTCTGTTGGAAACACCAAGCTTCGAACTGTGTAGAAGCAGGGTGCTATTGGGAACAACACAGGCCTAGGAGTCAGAGAACCTTGGTTCTAATCCCAACTGTACCAACTGTCGGCTGTATAGCCATGGAAAGTGACTTAATTTCCCTAGGTCTCAGTTTTCTCAATAGTAAAATGAGGATTTGATACCTGTTTCCCCTTCAACTTAGTCTGTGAATCCCTGGTGGGACACGGACTGTGTTCTAACAGATTGTCCTGAATCTCCCGCAGCACTTAATACTTTACTTGGAAAGTAGTTAATACTTAATAAATATCAAAAGTCTTATTTGTGGTTGAGAAACCAAACCTAAAATGAATAGCGGGTAGGAGAGGTCAGAGAACAAAAAGTATGAACATGAGTGTTGTGAATTTTTTTGGTGCTTTTAGAGTCAAACAGGAAGTGCCTTTACACATAAATTCATCCATTTAGTGGAAAGAAAATGGGCCTGGTAGACAGAAGGACCTGGATTATAATCCTGAGTCCTCCTCTTGTCTGCTGTATGACACGGGGCCAGTAACCTACCTTCTCTGTGCCTCAGTTACCTCATCTGTAAATTGGATTTTATTACTGAAAGCACCATGTGGGAAAGGGACTGTGTCCAGCCTGTTTATCTTGTATCCACCCCAGTGCTTAGTACAGTACCTGGCATGTAATAAGCACTTAACAATAACATAAAACAAGCAACAAAAATAAAACCCACACGTACATCAAACTGATTCCATTTGCTCAGTATCTGCATTCACACTTGGACACACACAAGCTCAAGCATACTTCATTATTCACCTAGTCCTTTCCTAAAGCATCGCTCAGTCTACATCTCTCCTCTCATCAACTTACCCTGAGGACAAGTTGTGTCTTTTCAGAAGTAACAAAAACTCAGACTCGGCTTTAAAACTCTCCACCCTATGACTGCACTTCACCACCTTTCCATCATTCATCTCGTGTTTTCAGCTCCCAAAGCAACTTTCTGGTTGTTACTCAATATCGACTCTCTCGTTTCCATCCTAGCCTGGAACTCCCTCTCTTATCCACTCAGACTCAGAGAGAGCACAGTTCTTTCCTAATTCTGTGTACTGCTAACACACCCCGCTCCAATCAGCTACCCCGATTCATTTCACAGCCTTCCAAATCCACTTCACCTAATTCGAGTGCGGATCAACTCATTTCCATCCTCATTTAGTGGAAAAAGCATGGGGCAAGGAGTTCTCTTCCTGACTGTGAGCTCCTTGTGGGCAAGCATGTATATCTATCAGATCAGTTCTATCGTACTCCCACAAGCATAGCTTAGTGGGAGTCACAGTACTTGGGTTCTAATGCTCCCTCTGTTGTCCCTTTAACACTGTGGGACCTTGGGCAAGTCGTTTCACTTCTCTGGGCCTTAGTTTCCTCATCTGTAAAATGAGGTTAAGACTGTGAGCATGTGGAACAAGAATTGTATCCAGCCTGCTTAACTTGTTTCTACCCCAGAGTTTAGGACAGTGCTTGGGACATAGTAAGAGCTTAACAAGTACCACTATACAAGTAACCCTCGGGCTCTCTACGCTCTCCTCTACTCTCCCATCCTTCCCAGCAGTATCCTCAAAGGAAATCGTCTCCCTCCTCTCAACTGCTACTCCGGCCACCTGTGCTTCTGACCATATTCCCTCTCATCTTATGAAATCTCTTGCTCCATCCCTTCTCCCCTCCTTACCGTCCATCTTTAACAGCTCACTCTCCACTGGTTGCTTCCCTTCTGCCTTCAAACATGCCCATGTCTCTCCCATCCTATAACAAACCCCTCTCTTGACCCCACCTCACCTTCTAGTTATCGCCCCATCTCCCTCCTACCATTCCTCACCCTGGGCTTCAAGGCTCTCCATCACCTCGCCCCCTCCTACCTCACCTCCCTTCTCTCCTTCTACTGCCCAGCCCGAAACCTCCGCTCCTCCACCGCTAATCTCCTCACTGTACCTCGTTCTCGCCTGTCCCGCCGTCGACCCCCGGCCCACGTCATCCCCCGGGCCTGGAATGCCCTCCCTCTGCCTCTCCGCCAAGCTAGCTCTCTTCCTCCCTTCAAGGCCCTGCTGAGAGCTCACCTCCTCCAGGAGACCTTCCCAGACTGAGCCCCTTCCCTCCTCTCCCCCTCGTCACCCTCTCCATCCCCCCATCTTACCTCCTTCCCTTCCCCACAGCACCTGTATATATGTATATATGGTTGTACATATTTATTACTCTGTTTATTTATTTATTTATTTTACTTGTACATTTCTATCCTACTTATTTTATTTTGTTGGTATGTTTGGTTCTGTTCTCTGTCTCCCCCTTTTAGACTGTGAGCCCACTGTTGGGTAGGGACTGTCTCTATGTGTTGCCAATTTGTACTTCCCAAGCGCTTAGTACAGTGCTCTGCACATAGTAAGCGCTCAATAAATACGATTGATTGATTGATTCATTGATTCCTTTCCAAACTCCTTGAACGAGTCGTCTACACTCGAGTTCCTCAATGCCAACTCTCTCCTTGACCCCCTCCAATCTGGCTTCCGTCCCCTACATTCCACGGAAACTGTCCTCTCAGAGATCACCAATGACCTCCTGCTTGATCTATCCAACGGCTCATACTCTATCCTAATCTTCCTCGACCTCTCAGCTGCCTTCGACACTGTGGACCACCCCCTTCTCAACACGCTATCCTACCTTGGCTTGACAGACTACGTCCTCTCCTGGTTCTCCTCTTATCTCTACGGTCGCTCATTCTCAATCTGTTTTGCAGGCTCCTCCTCCCGCTCCCATCCCCTTACTGTAAGGGTTCCCCAAGGTTCAGTGCTTGGTCCCCTTCTGTTCTCGATCTACACTCACTCCCTTGGTGACCTCATTCGCTCCCACGGCTTCAACTATCATCTTTATGCTAATGACACCCAAATCTACATCTGCTCCCTGCTGTCTCTCCCTCCCTCCAGGCTTGCATCTCCTCCTGCCTTCACGACATCTCCATCTGGATTTCTGCCTGCCACCTAAAACTCAACATGTCCAAGACTGAACTCCTTGTCTTCCCTCCCAAACCCTGCCCTCTCCATGACTTTCCCATCCTTCCCGTCTCACAAGCCCGCAACCCTGGTGTCATCCTCGACTCCGCTCTCTCGTTCATCCCTCACATCCAAGCTGTCACCAAAACCTGCCGGTCTCAGCTCCGCAACATTGTCAAGATCTGCCCATTCCTCTCCATCCAAACCGCTACCCTGCTCGTTCAAGCTCTCATCCTATCCCGTCTGCACTACTGTATCAGCCTCCTCTCCTATCTCCCATCCTCCTGTCTCTCCCCACGTCAATTCATACTTGACGCTGCTTCCCGGATTGTCTTTGTTCAGAAACGCTCTGGGCATGTTACTCCCCTCCTCAAAAATCTCCAGTGGCTACCGATCAACCTACGCATCAGGCAGAAACTCCTCACCCTCGGCTTCAAGGCTCTCCATCACCTCGCCCCCTCCTACCTCACCTCCCTTCTCTCCTTCTAACAGCCCAGACGGCAACCTCCATTCCTCTGCCGCTAATCTCCTCACCGTGCCTCGTTCTTGCCTGTCCCGCCATCGACCCCTGGCCCACGTCATCCCCCGGCCTGGAATGCACTCCCTTCGAAAATCCGCCAAGCTAGCTCTCTTCCTCCCTTCAAGGCCCTACTGAGAGCTGTCCTCCACCAGGAGTCCTTCTCAGACTGAGCCCCTTCCTTTCTCTCTCCCTCCTCCCCCTCCTCATCCCCCCACCTTACCTCCTTCCCTTCCCCACAGCACCTGTATATGTTTTTATGTTTGTACGTATTTATTACTCTATTTATTCATTTATTTTACTTGTACGTACCTATTCTATCTTATTTTGTTAACATGTTTTGTTTTGTCCTCTGTCTCCCCCTTCTAGACTGTGAGCCCACTGTTGGGTAGGGGCCGTTTCTATATGTTGCCAACTTGTGCCTCCCAAATGCTTAGTACAGTCTCTTCACACAGTAAGCGCTCAATAAATACGGTTGAATGAAAGGTAATCGGGTTGTCCCATGTGGGATTCAGAGTCTTCATCCACATTTAGAGATGAGGTCACTGAGGCACTGAAAAGTTAAGTGGCTCACCGAAGGTCACACGGAAGACAATTGGCAGAGTAGGGATTAAAACTTCCCCAAAACAGGATTTACTGTATTAAACATGTGGGAGAGTTCAGTTTAACAGAGTTGTTAAGCACATTCCCTGCCCACAGTGAGCTTCAATCCAAATCTGGATTGTCAGTCATACTTCAGTATTAGCCGACTTCCGCCCAGACTTTGACAATTCACCAACGTCCAGCGTTTTCTGTGTACCCCGTAGGACAGGTAAATATTTAGCTAGACCCAAGGGCAATTCCTTGGTTAAGTGGTAGTGTGACATTATTTGCACAAGAAAGGAGATGTTCTGTCCCAGAGAGGAGGCTGGGTGAATGACCCTTTTAGGATCCTGCCCATGGCGGCCTTCACGTCCCTATTCCTCAGGCCATAGATAAGGGGGTTCAGGAAGGAGGGCACCAACTTATACAACACGGACACCAGCAGGTCCACGATCAAGGAGGAGCCTGAGGGAGGCTTGATGTAGGTAAATGCCCCCTCAGAAAGGAAAACAGTGACAATGATGAGGTGAGTCAGGCAGGTGGAGAAGGCTTTGGCCCGGCTCTCAGTGACAGACATCTTCAGCATGGCCCGGAAGATGCGCATGTATGACAGCGATGGAAATGAAGCAGACGACGCCTAAGGCCGTTCCAAAAGTCACAGTCGCGTCGATGGCTATGTGCTTTTCAGAGTAGGTAATCTTCCGCAGAAGGGGAACGTCACAGAAGAACTGGGGGACCTTGCTGGACCCGCAGAAGGACACGGAGAATGTCCCAGCTGAACGCACTGTTGCAAACACTCCCCTTCCGACCCAGAAGGCACAGGACCTTCGAGCCATGACGACCTCGTAGCTCAGGGGGAGGCAGATGGCGGCGTAGCGGTCCTGGGACAAGGCCGAGAGTATAAGCAGCTCTGAGGTGGCAAACCAGATCACGGAGAAGATTAGGACGACACATCCCACAAGGGAGATGGATCTCTTTTTGGTCAGGGAGTTGGGGATGGAGTTGAGGACTGTGATGGAGTTGAGGCAGAGGTCGAGGAAGGACAGGTGCCTGAGGAATAAGTACACGGGGGTGTGGAGGTGCCGGTCGAGGGCGGTGACGGCGACGATGAGTTGATTCCCCGTCAGGGCCGCCAGGTAGACCAGGTGGAATAGCGCGGCGTGGACCAGCTGCAGCTCCCGGACCTCCGAGAAACCCGGCAAGGAGAATCCCGTCACCGTCGAAACGTTTGACGTTTTGAGGAGGCAGCATTGACTTTCTGCAGTGGATGAGGGAAGAGCTAAAGTTAGCGTCCATTGATGGAATGAGTGAAGAAACTGTCAGGACATTTGCTAGTGATTCTCTACGGAAAGGAGGCAGTTATTGAATCCAAAATAATCTTTGAGTTCTTTAGCCGGAAGGCATAAGGAAAGATACAGATTTTCACATCATTTTGGTCGATTTAAAGGGAATTCCTGAGATTGTCTCCCCTTTGCCACCCCAACAGAGTTGGTAGACACATTCCCTGGACACATCGAGTTTACAGTCTGAAGGGATATCTTTTTCTATCTTCGTCTTCAACCCTCCCCACAGCCTGAACTTGTTCGCTGCTTCCAGCTACCCAATACGTTGCGTACACACACATACACACACAAACACACACAGCTTCTAGCACAGGGACCCTGATTGCAGCATCTCCTGTAAAGTGGAAAATGAATTCATTCAGTAACATTGAGCACTTACTGTGTACAGAGCATTGTACTAAACGCTGGGGAGAGTACGATAGAATAATAGACATAGGTCCTGCCCACAACGATCATAGAGTCTAGAGGAATAACGGTTTATAGTTGGGGCTATTTCAGTGAATATCTGATCACTGGCCTCACTCTTCTCCTCATTACCCGCTTCCTTCAACCAACCGTCCAAAAAGATCCTTCTTACCATGACTCGCTTTCAATGCTTCCTCCTCCTACCTCTGGCTCCCACCCTTCCTTTGACCCGAAAATCCACCCTTTTCAATTCCCCAGCCCGAAGATATCCCTCCCTCAAAAACCCACTGGAATTCCACCTTCTCATGGAGGATTTAGCTAATTCATTTCTTCCCACCATCTGTCAGTGACCATCTCCAGACTTAATGCATCCGCAGACCCTCAGAATATTGCTGCTGAATGTAAGGTTCATTACTCTAGGCTGTAAGCTCCTTGAGGAAACATGTCTACCAACTCATTTATATTATATTCCTACACGCATTTAATACAGTTCTCTGCACACAGTAAGGGCTCAATAAATGTCTACGATTGGTTGACTGATTAATGTCTCCTTCCCCACTAAACGATGAGCTATTTCTTTACAGGGAACATATATATCAACCCTTTTATAGGGTACTCTTCTAAGCACTCAGAATAGCGCTCTGGACACATTAAGCACTCGAAAATATGATTAACAAGCACTAATAATAATAATGACGATAGTATTTGTTAAGTGCTTACTTTGTGCCAAGCACTGTTCTAAGCGCTGGAGAAGATAGAAGGCAATCAGGTTGTCACACCTGGGGCTCACAGTCTTAATCCCCATTTTACAGAGGTGGTAATAGAGGCACAGAGAAGTTAAGTGACTTGCCCGAGGTCACACATTTGACAAGTGGCGGGGCTGGGATTAGAACCCACGACCTCTGACTCCCAGGACCGTGCTCTTTCCACTAAGCTGGGCTGTTTCTCATCCACATACCTATTGTTCCATTCTATTTTCCTCCCAGTTGTAAATGACATTTTGCCTATGTAGATTGGGAAATCTTTGAAGCAGGGATCATGCCTTTTACCTCTCTATTTATGATATTTCTCATGCTCACATTACATGCCAGGTACTGTACTAAGCTCTCGGGTGAATCCAAGAAAATTGGGTGGGTCACAGTCCCCGTCCCACACAGGGCTCACAGTTTCAGTCCCCATTTTATAGATGAGGGAATTGACGCATAGAGAAGAGAAGTGACTTGCCCCAAATAACCCAGAAGAGAAGCAGTCTGTCCCAGTGGAAAGTACATGCGCCTGAGCTCTAATTCCAGATCTGCCAATTACTTGCTGTGTGAACGTGGGCAGGTCACTTAGCTTTTCTGTGCCGCAATTACCAGTTCTCCCTCCTGTTCAGACTGTGAGCCCCCTGAGTTACAGGGATTGTGTCCAACGTGATTAACTTGCCCAGTGCTTAGAACAATGTTTGATACATAGTAAGTGCATAACAAATACCATTAAGTAAATAAAAAAAGACGTGGAGCAAAATTAGAACCCAAAGCCGCTGAGTCCCAGCCTATGCTCTATCGGCTAGGCCACACTGCTTCTCGTTTGCATCCGCCTAAGATTTGGGTGCTTAGAACAGTGCTTTGCACAAAGTAAGCGCTTAATAAATGCCATCATCATCATCATCCGTGACTCCGCCCTCTCATTCACCCCACACATCTAATCTCTCACCAAAACCTTCCGGTCTCACCTTCACAACATCAGCAAGATCCGCCCTTTCCTCTCCATCCAAACCGCTATCTTTCAGAGAACAATCTTTCATCCTATCCCAAATGGATTACTGCATCAGCCTCCTTTCTGATCTCCCTTTCCCCTGGCTTTCCCGGCTTCAATCTATACTTCACGCTGCTGCCCAGATTATCTTTCTACAGAAACGCTCTGGGCATGTTACTCCCCTCCTCAAAAATCTCCAGTAGGTGCCTATCAACCTTTGTATGAAGCAGAAATTCCTTTGTATTCGCTTCAAAGCTCTCCATCACCTTTCCTCTTCCTAGCTCACATTCCTTCTCTCTTTCCCCAGCCCAACCCGCCCACTCCGCTCCTCTGCCGCCAACCTCCTCACTGGGCCTCTGTTAGGTTAACGAAATATTTATTCAGTTAACCGACGAATAAGGTTCAGACCCGCGACTACAAGTTCCCCTTTTTTCAGAGAAAGAAGCGCAGACACATAGCAATATAGGTGTACCGTTACAATTTTAATAGAAGGAAGGGAATACGAAAGAAGAAAACAAATACAAAATAAGGGATTAAAGCTAATAGAAAAAAGGGGTTACATCACCAATTCGGGGGAACACCAACTCCTGAAGTTTCATGCTGGGGAATCCCGGATTCAGCTTTCAGGGTCCCGAATGGGAAGGTCCCAGGCAGAGCGTCCTCTCCGTGGATGAGATTCCGAGTTGCCTCCAATGTACAAGCCTTAATAAACCATTTGCAAACCAAGAAGGCATTTTGCCAGTTGCACAAGTTCCCGGGCGACTGACCAGGTCACCCTAGGAAGATGTGTTTATTCAAGATGCTTCTGTACTGTGGGAAATGGCCCGTTTCCAGATTATAGAGATAAGTTGTTTTTCTTCTCCTTTGTTTTGCAATTAGTTATCTGTCAAGCCCGGTCGAGGTCGCCCAGCAGACAGGTCTGTCTAGCCGTTGCCAAATCGAAGCCTATACTTAATGTGCAAGATTTTCTAAATTTACCTATCATTCGGCCTCAAAATCAGGCACATTAACATTATAGGCCGTTAATAACTTGGGAGTAAAGTTAGTATACAACATGTGTATCCTACAAAACATATAACAATTGCATAAACATAAAATAATTAAAATGCAGGCAAATATTAACAAAGGGTTAGCCAGAGCATTAAAATACTTCTGCGCATTCGCTGATTTAAAGAAGAAATCATACCAATGATGATTTGTGTCCGTTACTATTACATGAGATGCGTCTATCAGTTTTCCAGCAACTATATGAGTTTGTATGCGATATTCATTAAGAGCTCTTTGATTTTTAATAAGCAATTGACGTACTAACTGTATTCAGTATGGCTACTAGGGGTTCGATAGATACATAGGTAGTGGTTAACGGGAGGGATTTCGGGATCCAAGTGAGGTTTACATCATTCACCTGTACAGGGGCCAAGTAAAAATCAGCACCCTGTCAGTGAAGAAAACTGATATTTCGTAGGACATCATTCACCTGTACAGGGGCAAAGTAAAGATCATCACCCTGCCAGTGAAGTAAACTAATATTTCGTAAGCAACCGGAGAAAGGGGAAGCCTTCCCGACAGATTCCAAATCAGTACTATTATAGACAGTTAAGGTACATAAATTAGAGGAATGGTTTAACGAACAGGGTTCCATCTGTCATGTGGCCATTCCACATACCATCCCTTCGAGGACTGTTACGTTGGTCTATATATTCACCATTAAATTGGGGCAAAACGAAATACGAAGACAAGACAAAAGGAATGACATGATAATTACACATGATCATAGCAGAGCTAACTTTAAAGTGAGCAATTGTCCCTGTACATATATCCTCGGTACATTGCGTCACAATTCTATTGGATATCCAGTTATCTCGAGGAATGTAACGAGAAAGAATTTGTCTCCAAATGTCCGGGATTCCAGCCGATAACGTTCTTTGAACCCGTCCTTTTTGTACCAAGCTATAGATATTCTCCAATGAACACCTTGCCCAATTAAATCGCATAGAAAACTCAGTGTCTATGTTGAGAGAAGCTAACGTTGCAGCATTAAACAACCGTAGAAATTTTCCTTGGAAGTTTAAGGTACGTTGGTGGGGCAGGATCGTTGTGGGTAACCATTGAGTATTTATTGTGAGAGCTTGAAAGACATCGTGGCCAGCACCGCACAGTCTGTTGGCCAGGGTCTCAAGGTCTACTGAATTTACTATACCCAAACCTGTTCCTGCCCCTCCAAGGAGAGTATCAAACCATGATCTCCTCCGCCTGTTACAAGGTTTCCAGGAGGGAAAAGTTTTGTTTAAATGTAGCAAGTTTTTCTGGGTGTTAAACGTCACATTCTGATAACTTCCAGGTACTCGAATGATAATTAATTCTTGTGATATGGGGGTAATATTAGTCAATAACCTAATGTACTCTATCCACCAAGTCCTATTATTTATGTTGGTGGTGTTAAAACAAAGCAATGTGGCGGCGGGGTTCACACTAATAATAAAGTTAGAGCCCTGGTATTGGGTAACAGTGCTGTTATTGTTACTCTTGCTACATTCGCGTATTAAGGCAAAGATACCGTCTCGGGGAGAAGGAGAAGCTAGCATTATAGAGTCATTATACATACAGCATGTAATACTTATGTCGTTCTCAATTTGCACAGTCATGTCAAGTCCGCTGTGGACAACAATCCCCCCTTTGATCCTTCCAAGGCCCACGGCCTCCGGAAGGATCACATACAACCCTCCTCGGGATAACAAAGGTCTTCCGCAAAGCCGGCGCCTAAAGCATAGGACAAGATAGAGAAATCCAGACATAGTTTTACACACACAACAATCCCACTCCTCAGAGAAATGCAGCGTCCAGATGGCACTGCATGTCCATGACCTCGGCCTTGGACGGGGTATGGTCAGGGTTTGCAGAAGCATCCGGGAAGATGAAATTCATCGGAGGCAGGCCGTCAGGAGCTGAAAAACACAGCACACCAAAGCAAAGAAGGAACAGAACTCAAAGGCCAAATGCTGCACCTAAAGGGTAACCCAAAGCCCCAGGAGGGACACTGGGGGCAACAACATCAAGAAGGCTGTTCTTCACAAAGGAACACACCAAAACTAGCCAGCAGAAAGGCACACAAATAAGCCACCAGACAAAATCTCACAGGACCGAGGCCCATCCGGTAGAAGTTCGACACAGCCATAAAGCTGGGACAGCAGGTGGCTCAGAATCCTGAGAGTCAGCAGAAACCAATGGGGGAGTACGATCAGGAGGCGAAGCATCAAAAACGCCTGGCTTCATCTGGGAGTGGTGGATCCATGAGGGGCGCTCAGCAACACGAACTGCAGAAAAGGAAGACAAGAGAACCTGGTACGGCCCCTCCCAGGATGGCTTAAGTGAAGCATTCCCGACCATGCGCTTAACCCAAACCCAATCTCCAGCGACGAACGGATGCAGATGATCGGTGAGAGGGGTGCGCTGACGGAGGATTCCAGCAGCCTGCAGCTCAGCTAGAATTGCCTGGAGAGACAAAACATAGGCTCGCGGGGCATCATTGCCCACTTGTAGGGTTGGAGGAGGTCGGGGATCTGAGACATTTCCCCAATATGGAGGATGACCAAACAGCATCTCATAAGGTGATACATTTAAAGGAGCCCAGGGGAGACGACATAGGCGTTAAAGGGCAGGAGGCAGGACCTCCGGCCACTTGACATGAGTTTAAAATGTGATCCTTGATCAGAATCAATAACAGCAGGGGGCTCAAACCGGGGAATGACTTCCCGCAAGAGACATTTCACCACCGTAAGAGCAGTTGCTCGGGAGGACAGGAGGAAGGGAAAGCCTCAATCAATCCAGTCAGGTAATCAACAATAACCAGTAAATATCGGAAACGACCAGCCCTTGGAAGTGTCACAAAATCAACCTGCAAACCCTCAAAAGGGGAATAGACCCAAGCCGCGACCAAAACCTGCCGGTCTTAGCTACACAACATTGCCAAGATCCGCCCTTTCCTCTCCATCCCAACTGCTACCCTGCTCATTCAAGCTCTCATCCTATCCCGTCTGGACTACTGCATCAGCCTTCTCTCTGATCTCCCATCCTCGTGTCTCTCTCCACTTCAATCCATACTTCATGCTGCTGCCCGGATTATCTTTGTCCAGAAACGCTCTGGGCGTATCACTACCCTCCTCAAAAATCTCCAGTGGCTACCAATCAATCTGCGCATCAGGCAGAAACTCCTCACCCTCGGCTTCAAGGCTCTCCATCACCTCGCCCCCTCCTACCTCACCTCCCTTCTCTCCTTCTACAGCCCAGTCCGCACCCTCCGCTCCTCTGCCGCTAATCTCCTCACTGTACCTCGTTCTCGCCTGTCCCGCCATCGACCCCCGGCCCACGTCATCCTTCGGGCCTGGAATGCCCTCCCTCTGCCCCTCCGCCAAGCTAGCTCTCTTCCTCCCTTCAAGGCCCTACTGAGAGCTCACCTCCTCCAGGAGGCCTTCCCAGACTGAGCCCCTTCCTTCCTCTCCCCCTCGTCCCCCTCTCCATCCCCCCATCTTACCTCCTTCCCTTCCCCACATCACCTGTATATATGTATATATGGTTGTACATATTTATTACTCTATTTATTTATTTATTTATTTATTTATTTTACTTGTACATTTCTATCCTATTTATTTTATTTTGTTGGTATGTTTGGTTCTGTTCTCTGTCTCCCCCTTTTAGACTGTGAGCCCACTGTTGGGTAGGGACTGTCTCTATATGTTGCCAATTTGTACTTCATAAGCGCTTAGTACAGTGCTCTGCACATAGTAAGCGCTCAATAAATACGATTGATGATGATGATGATGACCTCCCCCCAAGAGAACCCGAAGACCAGGGTGAGCATTGAAGCTCTGAGAAGTAGAAAAACTGGCTGTAACCCGTTTGGCAACAGGATGGATACCTGGGGCAAACCAAACTCGGAGAACTGTGGCTGCCAAGACATCTGCACCAAAGTGAGTCTCCTGGTGAAGACCCAGACAAACTGGTTGCAGTGCAGCAGC
This sequence comes from Tachyglossus aculeatus, assembly GCF_015852505.1. Lineage (NCBI taxonomy): Eukaryota > Metazoa > Chordata > Mammalia > Monotremata > Tachyglossidae > Tachyglossus > Tachyglossus aculeatus. Next base: position 2,659,189 of record NW_024044829.1, read on the forward strand.
GGGCAAAATAGGGCATCCATCAGGGACCCTAAAGAGTCCGTCCCGTTCCAGCGCATCATATTGCCGAGTCCATTCAGCTCTTTCCTTATCAGTAATCAGGGAGCGCAACAAAGTGTCAGGCATAGACGTGGGGGCCAGGGCCATAACAGGAGCTCCATATACAAGGGGAGCATGCCGAGCTGACCAACGAGAGGCCTCGTCGGCTCGGCGATTGTCCAAACTCGGGGAATCACTTCCTAGGGTGCGGGCATGCACATGCACGACGTCCACCTAGGCTGGGAGCAAGAGGGCCTGTAATAGGCGTTCTATACGATCCCCATTAGCAATCTGAGGCCGCTCCGCGGCGTTCATGAATGTACAAATAGAACAGTTTACATAGTCAGGGAGTCCCAGGGCAGGGGCTGAATTCAGGCATGATTTTAGTGTCTGAAAGGCTTCTACAGCCTCGGGAGTACAGTCCAGGGGCTCTGGGGAGGTCATTTTTAGGAGCTCAAAAAGGGGTCTGGTTAACAACCCAAATTCTGGAATCCAAGCTCGACAAAACCCAGCCGCACCAAGAAAACCTCTCAAGGCCCGCTTAGTAGTGGTGCGAGGCATGCATTGAATCAGGCTCGCTCACGTGGGGGCGATTGCTCTTTCTCCCGCCCGCAACATGAACCCAAGATATTTTACCTGGGGCTGACACCACTGTAGTTTCTCGCGACTAACATTAAGACCTGTTTGATGCAAACAAGCTAGGACTTGGAGGGAACCTGAGCAACACAGATCCTCCGTGTCCCCAGCAATAAGGATATCATCCACATACTGGAACATACTGATCCCTTCGGGTAATTTGAGGGGAGATAAGGCTCTGCACAATTCTCTCGAAAAGATAGGGAGTGAACAAAACCCTGGGGAAGCCTCGTCCAAATTAGTTGACGACCTTCCCAGGTAAAGACAAAAAGGTACTGGCTCTCACAGGACACCGGGATGGTAAGGAAATCATCAGTTAGATCAATACAAGTAAAACAGGTTGCTCTGGGACTCACGGAGCTAACTACTGCCGTGGGACTAGGAACCATAGCATGCATAGGCAAAACGTAAGAGTTAATTGCACACAAGTCCTGGACTAACGGATAGGACAGAGGGGAGCCTGGTTTTAGCACAGGCAACACAGGAGTATTACAGGAAGACCGAAATTCGACTAAAATTCCCTCGTGTCTCTTCTCTTTCTCATTCACACACACTTACTCTAACATTCATACACATACAATTTCCTTCAGAGGCAATCTCTCGACCCATCATTCCCCCCTTATGGGATACCTGCTTCGCAGGGTGTAGATGCCTGAGCAGACAATTTCCTTCAACTGCAATTGCTTCACCTTCTCTTTTCTTTCTCCTTTTCCCTCCTTCTTCCTTTATATAAACTGCACCACTCTGACTTCAGCTTTCTCTGCCGTCTGATAGTTTCGCACTTGATCATATAATATTTAATTTTGACACTGCAACATTGACATTATACTCTGGAACTCCGTCAGCTCCTTTTCCAAGGCCAACATCTTCAATAGCCTTAGTTTTTAATTCATACATTTTTCGATAAGCAGTTAACAAAGCCCACCCTCTTCTACAGACTCCTTTCCTTTTTCTACAGTAATACGTTGCAAACACTCAGTTAATTGCAAAGGTTCAGCATTTCTTACTCGTCCCTTCCAATCTTTTTCTACAGGAATACGTTGCAAACACTCAGTTAATTGCAAAGGTTCAGCATTTCTTACTCGTCCCTTCCAATCTCCACACGAGCCTGTTCCTTTAGCCCAGGCCTTACGGCATACTCTCCCATCCTGGGATATCCTCCTCCGGTGGCGTCTGCGTTACTTTCTTGAAAAAAGGCATGATGTATCGCAGCTCCTGACCGACTACGCCAAAATGTTAGGTTAACGAAATATTTCTTCAGTTAACCAACGAATAAGGTTCAGACCCGCGACTACAAGTCCCCTTTTTTCAGAGAAAGAAGCGCAGACACATAGCAATATAGGTGTATCGTTGCAATTTTAATAGAAGGACAATTTTAATAGAAGGAAGGGAATACGAAAGAGGAAAACAAACAAATACAAAAAAGGGGTTAAAACAAACACAAAAAAGGGGTTACATCACCAATTCGGGGGAACACCAACTCCTGAAGGTTCATGCTGGGGAATCCTGGATTCAGCTTTCAGGGTCCCGAATGGGAAGGTCCCAGGCAGAGTGTCCTCTCCGTGGGTGAGATTCCGAGTTAGCTCCAACGTACGAGCCTTAATAAACCCTTTACAAACCAAGAAGGCATTTTGCCAATTGCACAAGTTCCCGGGCGATTGGCCAGGTCACCCTGGGAAGATGTGTTTATTCAAGATGTTTATGTACTGGGGAAATGGCCCGTTTCCAGAATACAGAGATAAGTTGTTTTTCTTCTCCTTTGTTTTGCAGTTGGTTATCTGTCAAGCTAGGTCGAGGTCGCCCAGCAGGCAGGTCGGTCTAGCCGTTGCCAAATCGAAGCCTATACTTAACGTGCAAGAGTTTCTAAATTTACCCATCAGCCTCGTTCTTGTCTGTCCCACCGTCAACCCCTGGCCCGCGTCCTACCTCTGGCCTGGAATGCCCTCCCTCCTCACATCTGCCAAACTAGCTCTCTTCCCTTCTTCAAAGCCCTACTGAGAGCTGATCTCCTCCAGGGGGACCTCCCAGGCTGACCCCCCCTTTTCCTCTCCTACTCCTCCCCTCCTCATTGCCCTACTCCCTTCCTCTGCTTTACCCCCTTCCTCTCCCCACAGCATTTTTTCATTTGTACATATTTATTATGCTATTTATTTTATCAATGATATGTATATATCTATAAATCTATTCATCTATTTTGATGGTATTGACGCCTGTCTACTTGTTTTGTTTTGTTGTCTGTCTCCCCCTTCTAGACGATGAGCCCGTTGTTGGGTAGGGATTGTCTCTATCTGTTGTCGAATTGCACTTTCCAAAGGCTTAGTACAGTGCTCTGCACACAGTAAGCGCTCAATAAATACGATTGAATGAATGAGTGAATCAGATGCACTTGGGTTCTAATTCCAGCTCCGCCTCATGTCTGCTGTGTGACCATGGGCAGGTCATTTAACTTTTCGGTGCCTCAGTTACCTCATATGTAAAATGGGGGCTAAGACTGTGAGCTCCATGGGGAACAAGGCCTGTATCCAACCTGCTTTATCTTTATCTACACCTAGCGTTAGGACAGTGTTTGGGACATAGTAAGCACTTAACAAGTACTACTATTGTTATCGGTACCTCCAAGTGCTTCGTGCACACATTACGCTCTCAATCAATATGATTCAAAATTAGTAGATTGATAGCGAATTAGACTATGTCAAACTAGCCCAATAGGCTAGAAAGCCCTTGAGGGCAGGGATTACAACCTTTGCCTCTATTTGTCTTCTGCCAACATTTAGGAATAACTCTTACAGGGAGGAATGGCTGATAGAACCAGTGGCTGTCCAAAGCTGGTCACATTCTCTCAGCCCTACCTGTCACATACCCTCTGCCAGGGATTCTGGAAACCACTAAAGGCCAAACTGACTGTCCACAGTGCCGATGCTGTGCTGGAGCACCATAGCCCGGTGGGCAGTTGGCATGGTAGAGAGGTTTGAGGAGGAGGGAGGAGAGGTGTGTGATGGTTGGGGGTCACTGAACTGGAAATCACCTCCCCTCCTTCTCATTCATTCAATCATTCGTATTTATTGAGTGCTTACTGTGTGCAGAGCACTGTACTAAGCGCTTGGAAAGTACAATTAGGTAACAAATCTATCACCCCTCTATCACCCCTGCCTGGCAGGGGGCCTCGGCCCTGGTTCGAACACCAATTTAGGCCCCAGACTGGCTCCATCTCTTCCACCCTCATCTTCATTCCCCCCGCCCCTCCATCTCACTCACCCCAAGTCACTCTCACCGGGGCAGCGTGGTGTTGGGGTCGCTGACATCTGCAGGGCTGAGCTTGTCCTCTCTTTGCCCTCAGACTCCTGGGTTCAGTCAGCCAGGAAGAAAAGGAGAGGAGCCCTCGGTCCCTCTCCGCTCTCCCTCAGACCCCGAGAAGCTCTCCAGATGGGTCCCCGTCCCTGTTCATAAAGCAGGAGCTGCCCCGAGAGGGATTTCTAGAGGATGGCTCAGGGCCCTGTTGAGGGACCTCGTGACCTGGACAAGCCACGCACCCTCTGGTCACGTGGTTCCTGAGGCTCCTGGAAGACAAGGGTCCGGTCCCTGTAGCATCAGCGATGGTGCCTGCCCTCCGGACTCAACGGAAACAACGGCGTCTTTATCCCAGCTTCCCAACGATTTCTGTTTTCACCGACAGTCTTTAGCCACTGTGAACGCTTTCATCTTTGTCTAATTCACAACTAGAAACACTCAATCTGTCAGTCAATCAGCCAACTGTAACTTTTTCTTATGGTCTTTGTGAAGCGCTTACTATATATCAGGCACTATACTAAGTACGGGAGTATATACAACTTAATCATATTGGACAACCTCCAAATCCCCTGTGGGGCTCCCATCTCAATCCCCATTTTATAAATAAGGGAACTGAGGCATGGAGAAGTTAAGTGACCATGCCCAAGGTCACACAGCAGTCATGCGGTGGAACCGAGATCAGAACCCATGTCCAATTGAATCCCAGGTCCGCGCTCTACCCACTAGGCAAGGCTGATTATTCTGACTCGTCCTGATTGCAAATCCGTTGAAGATCTGTTCGTACTAATTACATAAATTGTACTCTTGAACCAAGCGGTCGTCAGCTCTCTCATCTTTCCCTTCTGTCCATCCTCCTCTACGTAATTTATTTTGTGTCTATCCGCCCCACTAGATCATAATTTCCTGGACAGCAGGAACAATGAAATTATATCTATTTTCAACTCTCCTGAGAACATACTACAGTGCTTTGTACCCAGGATGCGGTCAATAAATACCATTGGTAATAATAATAGTAATGATTATGGACTTTGTTAAGCGCTTGCTATGGGGTCGAGAGAGGGGAGCTCTCTGTGGGGTGAGTTATATAGATTAACAAGGGGGAAGGAGTGTGAGTGAGGAGGAAGGTGAGAAGGTTATGATCAGAGAGACGGATTTCAGAGTTGGTGAGGATGGAGATAGTGCAACGGTAGGAGATGATGAGGTCGAGGGTGTGACCAAGTTGGTGAGTGGGAGACGTGGGGTGGAGCAGAAGGTTGGCAGCGTCAAGGAGAGATAGAATGCGGGCTGCAAACGAGTCACCAGGGACATCCATGTAGGTGTTAAAGCTTCCGAGTATCAGGGTGGGCATGGAAAAAGAGAGAAGGAAGGTGAGAAAGGGGTCAAAATCGTTAAAAAAAATTGGAGGTGGGGCCAGAGGGCGGTAGATGACGGCTAAAAGAATCTGGAGGTGGTAGTAGAGACGCATAATATGGGCTTCAAAGGAGGAGAAGGAAAGGGAAGGGGGAGGAGGGATGGTGCGAAAACGACATTGGGGTGCGAGAAGGAAGCCAACACCTCCTCTTTTTCCAGTGAGTCTGGGAGAGTGGGAGAAGAACAGGCCTCCTCTGGAGAGAGCAGTAGAAGAGACCATGTCATCCGGCGTGAGCCATGTTTCGGTTACGGCGAGGAGGAGGAGGAGGAGGAGGAGGAGGAGGAGGAGGTGAGAACTGGAAAGGAAGAGGCCAAGGATTAAAGGGAGTTTACCTATAATGGAGCGGGTATTCCAAAGGCCACGCTTGGTAATAACTGTGTAGGGAGGGGAGGGAGGACGAAGGGTGCGAGGGATGGGGAGGGTTTGGACTGGAATGAGTTGGCGGGGGCCTGGGCAGGGAGAGGGGAAAGAAGGGTGGCGATGTGAAAGAAGAACTGGGATTGAGCAGGGGCTGGGAGGAGGGGGCGGTTGGAAGGGAGAGGCTGAGGGTTGGTGCTGGTACAGACGGATTCTGGGGAGGAGGTGAAGGGGAGGGATGGGGCAGGGGAAAGGGAGAGAAAGATCTGCGTGGGAGAGGGGAAAGGGAAGTTGAGAACTGGGAACGGCAGATGGGAGCAGGGGAATTGATAGGTCATGGTGAGGTCAGCAAGGTAAATGACAACACAGCAAGTAGTTAATTAACATGCAGTAGCAATAATGCAGTAGCGAAAATAAAATAAATAGATGACATCACAATTAACACACGCTGGCAATAAAATAAGCAGATGATGACATCACGGATAGCAGTTAACAATTAACCCGCGATGACAATAATAAAATAAGCAGACGATGAGATCACAGAGAACAGTTAACAATTAGCATGCGGTGGAAATAAAGCAGATGATGACATCACCGAGGAGAGTTAACAATTAACATGCGATGACAATTAAATAAGCAGAAGATGACATCACAGATAACAGTTAACAATCAACATGCTATGGCAGTGAAATAAGATGATGACATCACAGAGAGCAGTTAACACTTTACATGCGCTGGTAATTAAGTAAGCAGATGTTGACATCACAGAGAACAGTTAACAGTTAACATGCAGAAGCAACCAGAAACTAGGCAGATGATGTCCACAGCAGAAAGATGAATTGTCCATGCTCAGTCAAATCAAATCAAAAAGACTAATGGAAAGGAGAGTCCAGGGGCTCTTGTCAGAAATGTCTCTGAGGTGGTGGAGGTTGGAGTCCTATTTAAATAAGCCCGCTCCACGCTGTCCTAATACAGATGGTCTGTCTCTCCAGAAGATGCTCCCACATTCATTCATTCATTCAATCGTATTCATTGAGCGCTTACTGTGTGCAGAGCACTGTACTAAGCGCTTGGGAAGTACAAGTCCGCAACACATAGAGACGGTCCCTACCCAACAACGGGCTCACAGTCTAGAAGGGGGAGACAGACAACAAAACAAAACATGAGTCGCTCTGCATCATTAATAAATAATAATAATTGTGGTATTTGTTAAGTGCTTACTATGTGCCAAGAACAGTTCTAAGCAGTGGGTAGATACAAGGTAATCAGTTTGGACACAATCCCTGTCCGACACGGGGCTCACAGGCTTAATCCCCATTTTACCGATGTGGGAACTGAGGCACAGTGACATGAAGTGATTTACCCAAGGTGCCACAGCAGACCAGCGGCAGAGCTGGGATTAGGAACCCACGTCCTCTTCCTCCCAGGTCCACGCCCTTTCCACTAGACCGTGTGTCTCATACATGCTACGAAGTCTCCCTCCACCTTTAATCTTTCTTTAAGCTCAGCAATTTCAAAACTTGTTTTCTTCTTGGCAGCTTTTAGCTTTTCCCGAGTTTATAACTTCTAGTTTGGCTAATTCTGTTTCATGCTTCGCACTTAGTAAGCGCTTAATAATTACCATTATTATTGATTTCAGGCAGGGGTCCGTACACTCTGCTTCTCATAGAAAAATAGCATAGAGACACTGATAAACACTGTGTCATCTTCCTGACATTATATCCCACATGCTCCTATGTTGATCCCAGAAAGGTCCCTTCTTGGGGGACTGAGGCTGTGCAGTGATGCTGCAACCAGGAATATATTCACAGGGAAGCTTGACCCATCTATAAAATTAAGGGCCCTGAGTCTTCTCAGTCCCAGTCAAGTCAGACAGAACTAGCATCCTGCACAGAGCACCAGCCCCTGTACTCACATGAGTGGCAGTCACTTCATGACTCTTCTTCCCTCACTATTATTCACACACACACACACACACACACACACACACACACACACACACACACACACACACACACACACACACACACACACACACACACAATACCACAGACTTCTCTTCGGGGTAGTAATACAGCCCACTCAGTAATGGGGAAATCTGGGAGTTGAATATGCCCACAGTGTAAGAAGGATGATCCTCAAGGTCGAGGAGAAGCCCCAGGAGATTCCCCTGGCCCCTGGAACCAGAACCATCCTCTGTTCTGAGAGCAGCAGCCTGACCCTTAGTGGCACTAATAGTTATTCTGGGACGACGGGCCTCTCTATCGCCCCCTGGTGACAGCTGCCTTGTTGAGGGTGGTTGTTCTTGGTGTCCGTGTAGTATCGTATAGCATAGTATCGTATAATATGGTAGTACGCTTCTTCTGGGATGTTGCTTCTACCGCTTCATGGTGTTACTAGGCATTGTTCTGGTCACCCCCTCACGGCATCAGGTGTCGGTCTTGTAGGCTACTCTTCTCTATCTCCCCATGCTGTTATTAGGGCATGGTTCTGTGAGGCTGCGACTCTCTATTAGTGTCTGGTAGCACTGATATTTTTCCCCCATGGTGTTTGTGAGACACTTACTATGTACCAGGCACTGAAATAAGCACTGGGATAGAAATAATATCTTCAGATTGGACATAGTTCAGGTCCCACGTGGGGCTCACGATCTTAATCCCGATTTTAAGATTAAAAGGGAGTTGCAGCATAGACTAGTGGGAAAAGCACGGACCCGGAATTCAGAGGACATGGGTTCTGATCCTGCCTCCGCTATATGTCTGCTATATGACCCTGGTAAAGTCACTTCACTTCTCTGAGTCTCAATCACTTCATCCATAAAATGGGAATTAAGACTGTGAGCCCCACGTAGGACAAGGAATATGTCCGACCTGATTACCTTAAATATACTCTGGCGATTAGAACAGGGTTTGACACATAGTAATTGCTTAACAAGTACCACAATTATTATTATTATTGTTATTGTTATTATTATTATTATTTTATAAATGAGGTAACTGAGAACTCAGTTAACTCAGAGAAGTGAAGTGACTTTCTCAAGGTCACTCAGCAGACAAGTGAGAGGGTTAGATTTATTACTTAATTATTCTATTTGTACATATTTATTACTCTATTCATTTTATGAATGATGTGTATATAGTTATAATTCTATTTATTCTGATGGTATTGACACCTGTCTACTTGTTTTGTTTTGTGTTCTGTCTCCCCCTTCTAGATTATGAGCTCTTTGTTGGGTTGGGACCGTCTCTATATTTTGCCGATTTTTACTTCCCAAGTGCTTAGTACAGTGCTCTGCACACAGTAAGCACTCAGTAAATGCGATTGAATGAAGGAATGAATTATTAGAAGCCAGGTCCCCCTGGCCCGCAGGCCTGAGCTCTATCCACTGTGCGGCACGCCTCTCTATCTCCACCTTGTGGCACACTGCTAGTCCAGCCCCGGCTCTACTCTCTGGGCCTCTATTTCGTCTATCTGGCGTCCGACTTCTTTCTCAAGTAGTTCCCCTGGCCTGGAACTACCTCTCCCTCCCTCCACATAAGCCAGACCAACATTATCCCCCTCTCCAAACACTAAGATCGAAACTCTGCCAAGAGGCCTTCTCAGTTTTAATCTTTCCCCCCCGGCTCAATAATAATAATAATAATAATAATAATAATAATAATAATAACATTTACTAACCACTTCCTATGTGCCAAGCAGTGTTCTAAGCAATGGGGAGGATACAAGGTAATCAGGTTGTCCCACGTGGGGCTTGCAGTCTTAATCCCCATTCTACAGATGAGGAAACTGAGGCACAGAGAGGCTAAGCGCCTTGCCCAAGGTCACGGAGCAGACAAGTGGCGGAGCCGGCATTAGAACCCACGTCCTCCGACTCCTAAGGCCCAGAACTTGCAAGTAGGCTATGCTGCTTTGTCTTCACCCTGGAATGTGTGACTTTAAATGTTCACTATTGGCCTTGCGCCATTTAGGTGCATATCTGTAAACTTTGCACTTTGTGTGCAGAAATGTGGTGGGTGGGTGTAAACACCAAGGGGGTAGTTCGGATGAGAGAATGAGGTGAAAACCTACTGGTAATTATTGAGAATGTATTGTGTGCAGAACACTGCAGGACACGTTGGGGGAGTAGGATACCGAGTTGATGGAGTTGAAAAGGAACTGGCAGTCAAACTCTCCAGCCAACAATTTAAGCAAAAGGGTTTCAGGCAGCCGATTGGCACGTTAGGGAAGACCAGTTTCCCACAAGAGCGAACCCTCAATATGTCCCTGCCCTATCAGTAGGGTTCCTAGGTAGTCGATCCCGTTCACCAACACAGACATTCAAGACCTGTCACGAAGTGAGGGAGAGTGGTATTGCGGCTCGGGGCACAGAGACATCTGGGAATGTGTGCTGCTAGTTCATGACAGCTTTCATTTCCGTTTACTGAACGACCACTCCCTGCATGCCTCGTGGTGAACCCTCAGCCATGCCAGGCACTTTCCCGAGGAGAAGGAGAGTGGTATGGCGGCAAGGGGCACAGTCTTCTGGGAGTTTAAGTGTGATACTCATTCTAGACAGGGTTCACACCCACCTACCAAACTACCTCTCCCGTCTTGACCCGCGGCAAGGCCCGATCCGATGTCTGGTCCTGTCGTGAGGAAAGGGAAAGTGGCATGGAGATTCGGGGCACAAAGACCTCTAGAGGTTGTAGGGTTATGCTTGTTCTAGAGAGCGTTCACCTCCGTCTACTGAATTATCAGTCCCATCATACGCCACGGGAGAACCACTGTCAGTTTGCGAGCGCGGAAGGCCCGGGAGCTGGATGTTCAGGGCGTTTTCTCATTCATAATGATAGTGATTATGGTATTTGTTAAGTACCTGAAACCAATCCCTGTGAGGTGTCAGATAAGTAACATGGAAACCCCAACCTTGTTCTAAATCAGGTTCCTTTAATCCCATTAACTCCCGAAAGAGTTTATCACGCAACCAAGTGTCAAAGCTCCACATACTGTGTTCTGGATTCTCACCCGGGCTGGGTTATAACAAATCATTTCATTTGAATAATCCTGCCCTGCGCAGTCAAATGCACAGGTCCCTGTCTCTCTCGGAAGATACTCCCGCAATAGCCAACACTCATTAGTCTCCGCCCTAAACGTAGGGCTCCTATGTAGTCGAGCCCTGTCACCGACACAGACATTCAAGACGTCGTGAGGTGAAGAAGAGTGGCTTGTCGACTCGTGAGACAAAGAATTCTGAGAGTAATATTCAGACTTTCGATCTGGATAGCGTTTACCTCTGCCCAACGGCCTACCACCTCCTCATTACCCACGGATAGACCGACAGAAATGTCTAGCCCTGTTGCGAAATGAGGGAGAGTGGCATCACGGCTCGGGATATAAAGACTTCAGGGTGTTGTAGTTTGATGGTCATCCTAGACAGAGTTTAACTCCGCCTACCGAACTACCACTCCCATTATGCCCCGAGCAGGATCCACCGCCACTTTGCGGAGAGCAGAAGGCGTGCGAGGCAGATTTTCAGGGAGCTATCTCATTTATAATGATAGCAATTATGGTATTTATTAAGGACATTTAACCGTTGCCCGAGAGATGTCGCAAAGAGATCACGGAAAAAAACCAACCTCGCTCCAAATCAGGCTTCTTGAATTTCATTCCCTCCCAAAATAGTTTACCACTCAACAAACTGCCAAGGCACTGAGGGGTTCCACGTACTGTGTTCGGGCATCTTACATTTGAATGAGCCCGCTCTGTGCTGTCTAATGCTGATCGCCTTCTCTCTCCTGATGATGCTCCCACAGTAGCGAACCCTCATTAGTCCTCACTCTAATCGTAAGGCTCTTATGTAGTCGAGCCCGGTCACCTACACAGAGCTGTCTCGAGGTGAGGGAGAGTGGATTGGCGGTTCACGAGACAAATAGTTCGGATAGTTATATTCTGACGTTCATTCTGGACTGCGTTTACCTCTGCCCAACGAACTAGCACTCAAGACCGAGAGACCTCTGAGAGTCGTCATTTGATGTTCGCTCTGGACAGCGTTCACCTCAGCCCACCGAACTACCATTCCTGTCGTGCACTAAGGCCTGTCTCGTAGACGTTGGGGGGTTTGCAGAAGGCGCGGGTAGCCGATGGGAAAACGTTCTAAACGTTAGAGAAGCAGCATGGCTCAGTGGAAAGAGCCCTGGCAATGGGCGGCTGAGCCCCTTCCCGCTACCCCCAGCCCACCAGCACTTCCGTCTATAACTGAAATGAATTGATTGCTATTGTTGTCTGTCTCCCTCTGAAGACCGAAAGCTCGTTGTGGCCAGGGAATGTGTCTGTTTTATTGATGGGTTGTACTCCCTCGAAACCCGAGTACAGTGTTCTACACACAGAATACACTTAATCAACATGATTGACCGATCGATCAATAGATTGATTGAGTCAAACACAACACCAGGAAGAAAAGACAGGAAGAAACAGGAAGAGACAGGAAGACAGGAAGAAAAATGGTACTGTCTACTGTGATGGGAAAGCGGCTGAACGACTCCCAGAGGTATTCGGGCCTCGAGCTTCCACAGAACCCTCCCGACAGGGTCTGATTGAATGGGTCGGTGCCTGGGCTGGGCTCCATAGGGATACGACGGAGAGCGCTGGGGAATAATGAGGGTTCACTCCCAAGGGAGCATCTTGGGGATGGCCAAGGGCAGCTGCCTTGAATAGCAGGGAGCAGCCTCATGCCACTGACAGGATGTGTAAAAACCGCTACCGATTTAAGGGGCCAGCCTTCAGTATATGGAGCCGCTCAGTACCTTGACAACTGATAGTGTGGTAAACTCTTCCGAGAGCGAAAGAGATGGAAGGAGCCCGACTTGGACTGAATTTGGAGTCTTTGTGTCCTTTGCGCTACACCTCACAGGGAGTGGTACCAAGTACTTTAAAAATACCATAATTACTATCACTTTCAGTGGGAAAACGTTCTAAACGTTAGAGAAGCAGCGTGGCTCAGTGGAAAGAGCCCGGGCTTTGGAGTCAGTGGCCATGGGTTCAAATCCCGGCTCTTCCAGTTGTCGGCTCTGTGACTTCGGGCAAGTCACTTTACTTCTCTGGGCCTCAGTTACCTCATCTGTAAAATGGGGATGAAGACTGTGAGCCCCCCCGTGGGACAACCTGATTACCTTGTAACTTCCCCAGAGCTTAGGACAGTGCTTGGCACATAGTAAGCGCTTACTAAATGTCATCATCATCATCATCATCATCATTAAACAGCGGCCTCCCGCGCCTTTCTCGCTCTGGCCCCCTCGCGGGGAACGATTGGACTGGTAGTTCGCGAGGCGGAGGTGAGCACCGTCAAGAGCGACCGTCAGACTACAACTCCCAGATGTCTTGGTACCCCGAGCCACTCTCCCTCCCCCGGTGACATGACCTGATTGGCTGTGTGGGTTGCCTTGGCTGGATTCCATCTTACCCGCATTACCGCGGTGGTGTTGGTTCAAGAATTGTTCTTTGCCGATCGTGGGTGTAGTTTGGAATTTCTTGCCATGAAACCTCGTTATTTGGTTGGCGCTTTGGTGATCGGCAGGTTCTATTCGTTTGTCAGGAGGGGGACATTTTTGATTGTAGGTGGTTTTCAGCAACAGCTTTAAGCTACTCAGAACCTGTGAGGAGAGACCTGGAACACAAGTCAGCGAATTGACTTCTGGGGGAAGGAGATTGGTACCTAACACTTGTTTGAAGAGCCCATGGACTTGGCACAGCACCCCGCCACTTACAGAGAGGGCCATGGACATGATTCATTCATTCATTCATTCAATCAATCATATTTATTGAGCGCTTACTGTGTGCAGAACACTGTACTAAGCTCTTGGAAAGTACAGGTCGGCAGCATATCGAGACGGTCAGCATTCTGGACCGTAGCAGGAGAATCATGGTACGTGAATCAACACCCGAGTGCCTATGGGCCAGGGAACCAAGACCTTATTCACCACCCCAGCATTTGTAGTGAGAGGCCTGCTACCTGTCTCAGCATCTTAGGCGTCTATGGTGAGGGCCTTAGGAACTGGGCTAGCACCGAAACACCTGTGGGGAGGATGTTAGACCCTGCAATGGAATCCCAGCACTATCCATTCATTCATTCAATAGTATTTATTGATCGCTAACTGTGTGCAGAGCACCGTACTAAGCACTTGGAAAGTACAATTCGGCAACAGATAGAGACAATCCCTACCCAACAATGGGCTCACAGTCGAGAAGGGGGAGACAGACAGCAAAATAAAACAAGTAATCAGGAATCAATAGCATCAAAATAGATAAATAGAATTATAGATATATACACATCATTAATAAAATAAATAGAATAATAAATATGTACAAATCTACACAAGTTCTGTGGGGTGGGGCAGGGGGAGAACGGAGGGAGGGAATAGGGGCGATGGGGAGAACGGAGGGAGGGAATAGGGGCGATGGGGAGGGGAGGAGGAGCAGAAGAGCACCAGGCAGAAACTCTTCACCCTCGGCTTCAAGGCTCTAGATCACCTCGCCCCCTCCTACCTCACCTCCCTTCTCTCCTTCTACAGCCCAGCCCGCACCCTCCGCTCCTCTGCCGCTAATCTCCTCACCATGCCTCGTTCTCGCATGTCCCGCCGTCGGTCCCCGGCCCACGTCATCCCCCTGGCCTGGAATGCCCTCCCTCCCCACGTCCGCCAGGCTGGCTCTCTTCCTCCCTTCAAGGCCCTGCTGAGAGCTCACCTCCTCCAAGAGGCCTTCCCAGACTGAGCCTCCTCCTTCCTCTCCCCCCTCTCCCTCCCCACCCCCCTGCCTTACCTCCTTCCCTTTCCCACAGCACTTGTATATATTTATATATGTTTGTACATATTTATTACTCTATTTATTTATTTATTTTACTTGTACATATCTATTCTATTTATTTTATTTTGTTAATATGTTTGGTTTTGTTCTCTGTCTCCCCCTTCTAGACTGTGAGCCCACTGTTGCGTAGGGACTGTCTCTATATGTTGCCAAATTGTATTTCCCAATAGCTTAGTACAGTGCTCTGCACACAGTAAGCGCTCAATAAATGCGATCGATTGATTGATTGATTGATTGAGAAGAAGTATCTCAGTCTGGGAAGGTCTCCTGGAGGATTTGAGCTCTCAGTAGGGATTTGAAGGGGGGAAAAGAACTAGTTTGACGGATGTGAAGAGGGAGGTCATTTCAGGCCAGAGGTAGGACGTGGCCAGAGGTCGATGGCGGGACAAGGCAAGAAGGAGGCACAGTGAGGAGCTTAGCGGCAGAGCAGCTGACGGTGTGGCTGGGTTATAGAAGGAGAGAATAGAGGCGGCAAGGTGATGGAGAGCTCTGAAGCCAATAGTCAGGAGTATTTACTTCTTACCAAGGTTGATAGGAAGCCACTGGAGATTTTAGAGGAGCGAAGCGACATGCGCAGAGCGTTTATGTAGAAAGATGATCCGGGAAGCAGAGTGAAGTATAGACTGAAGCCGGGAAAGCCAGGGGGAAAAGAGATCAGAAAGGAGGCTGATGCAGTGATCCAGTCATGATAGGATGAGAGATTGTACCAACAAGATAGCGGTTTGGATGGAGAGGAAATGGCGGATCTTGGCAATGTTGTGAAAGTGAGAATGGCAGGTCTTGGTGACGGATTGGATGTGTGGGGTGAAAGAAAGAGCGGAGTCAAGGATGACAACACGGTTGCGGGCTGCTGAGACGGGAAGTATGGTAGTGCCGTCCACAGTGACGGGAAACTCAGGGAAAGGACAGGGTTTGGGAGGAAAGATAAGGAGCTCAGTCTTAGACATGCTGAGTTTAGGATGACGGGCGGATATCCAGGAGGAGATGTCCTGAAGACAGGAGGAGATACGAGCCGCCTGGAGGGAGGAAGAGAGACTAGGAGAGGAGATGTAGATTTGGGTGCCATCTGGGTAGAGGTGATAGTTGAAGCCGTGCGAGCGAATGAGTTCATCAAGGAAGTGAGTGCAGATGGAGAAGAGAAGGAGACCAAGAACTGACCCTTGAGGAGCCCCTTCAGTTAGGGGATAGGAGGGGGAGCAGGAGCCCGCCAAGCAGACCGAGAATGAACGTCCACAAAGTTAAGAGATGAACCAGGAGAGGATGGAGTGCGTGAAGACAAATTTGGATAATGTGTTGCGGAGAAGGGGATGGTCGAAGGTGTCAAAGGCAGCTGAGAGGTGAAGGAGGATTAGGAAAGAGTAGAAGCCATTGGATTTGGCAAGAAGGATGTTATTGATGACCTTTGAGAGGGCAAAGTGGGTGGGGTAGAGGGGACGGAAGACAGATTGGAGGGGGGCCAGGAGAGAGTTTGAGTTGAGGAATTCGAGGCAGCGAGTGTAGGCGACTCGCTCTAGGAGTTTGGAAATGAATGCTAGGAGGGAGATAGGGCGATAATAGCAGGGGAAGTGAGGTCCAGAGAGGGTTTCTTTAGGATAGGGGAGACGTGGGCATGTTTGAAGGTAGCGGGGAAGAAGCCGTCGGAGAGTGAGTAGTTGAAGATAGAAATTAAGGAGGGGAGAAGGGATGAGCGTTTTCATAAGATGAGAGGGAATGGAGTCCGAAGCACAGGTGGAGAGGGTGGCACCTGATAGGAGGGAGATTTCGTCTGAAGATATTGCTGAGAAAGATGGGAAGGGAGAGGAGAGTTTTGAGAGCGGAGGGTTACAGAAGGGGGAGGGTTGACTGTGGGGAGCTCAGTCCTGATGGTGTTAGTTTTCCTAATGAAATCGGTGGCCGGATTGTTGGGGGTGAGGGATGAAAGAGAAGGAGGAATAGGGGGCCTGAGGAGGAGGTTAAATGCCCGGAACAACTGAAGGGGGGGATGGGCACTGGGGTCAATAAGGGAAGAAGAATAGTTTTGCCTGGTAGAGGAGATGGCAGAGTTAAGGCAGGAAAGGATGAATTTAATGTGAACAAGGTTGGCTTGGCTTTTAGACTTTCGCCAGCAGCGTTCAGTAACTCGAATATAAGAGCGAAGCTGGAGGACAGTGACAGTAATCCTAGGCTATGGGTTAGTGGTGCAAGAGTGACGAAGGGAAAGGGGAGTAAGCGAGTTGAATTGAGTAGGGAGGGTGGAGTTGAGAGCAGTGATCTGGTCATCAAGAGTGGGTAGAGAGGATAGGGATGCAAGGTGGGGTATGATGCGCTGAGTGAGATGGATGGGGTCGAGAGAGCAGAGTTCTCTTTGATGGAGTAATATAGATTTACAGTGGGGAGAAGTGTGAGACGGACGGCAGGTGAGAAGGCTATGGTCAGAGAGGGATTTTAGAGTTGGTGAGGGAGGAGATAGTGCAGCGGTAAGAGATGATGAGGTCGAGAGTGTGTCCAAGTTGGTGAATGGGAGAGGTGAAGTGGAGCAGGAAGTTGGCGGAGTCAAGGAGTGATAGAAGGCGGGCAGAAGAGGCGTCATCGGGTACATCCATATGGATGCTGAAGTCTCCGAGGATCAGAGTGGGCATAGAAAAAGAGAGAAGAAAGGTGATAAAGGGGTCAGAAAATGGTTAAAGAAGCTGGATATGGGAACGGGGGGCGGTAGACGACGACTACAAGAATCTGGAGGGGGTGGTAGAGGCGAATAGCATGGGGCTCAAAGGAGGGGAAGGAAAGGGAAGGGGGAGGAAGGGTAGTGCGAAAGCGGCATTGGGGTACGAGAAGGAAGTTGACACCTCCTCCTTTCCCGGTGAATCTGGGGGAGTGGGATAAGACAAGACCTCTGCTGGAGAGAGTAGCAGAAGAGACCGTGTCATCCAGGAAGAGCCAGATCTCAGTGAGGGTGAGGAGGAGGAGAGATCGGGAAAGGAACAGAACAAGGATGAAAGGGAGCTTACCTATATTGGATCTGGTTCTATTGGCCACACCTGGCAGCAGCTGTGGAGAGAGTGGAGGGAGGGGAAAGGTTTCGGGGATAGGGAGTGTTTGGATGGGAGTGAGTTGGTCGGGGCCTGGGCGTGGAGAGGAGGTTGAGGGGTGGCATAATGCAGGAGACCTGGGATGGGACGCGGGTGGGGAGGAGGAGGGTTGGGAAGGGGTTGGAAGGGAGGGGTTTGGCGGGGAACTGCACAAGGGGAGGGGAATGAGGGTTGGCTCTGGGACGGAGAGATTCTAGGGAGTAGGCGGGGAGGTGGGGTGGGGGCGGAGCAAAAGGAGGGAAATAGCTGGGTGGGAGAGGGGAAGGGGAAGGTGAGGACTGGAAAAGGCAGATGGAAGGAGGGGAATTGATGGGTCATGGTGAGGTCAGCGAGGTTAATGACAGCACTTAGAGCAGTTAACAATTAACATGCAATAGCAACAATAAAATAAGCGGATGATGCCCTTAGTAGAAGGCCGAATTGTCCATGGGTCAATCAAATCAAAAGGCTAATAGCATAGAGAGTCCAAGGGTTCTTGGCCGAATTGTATCTGAAGCGGTGGAGGAGAGATTCTTGTAAATGGCAGTTCTGGAGAAGGGTAAAACTGTTATAAGGAACTTGGGAGATGAATCACCTGGGAAGATGAGTAAATAACTAAATAAGATGGGTGGGCTGAGTGAACCTGAATGCAGGTAGTTGCTAAAAGTAACAGTCAGTGAGAACAAGGACATTGTTACCCTGGAAGGGGGCGGAGAGAATCAGTCACATCCGGTCCTAACACATGGAAGGAGGCAGTGTAGGAGGAGGAGAGGAGGATCTCCAAAGAAGGTCGCTTTTGCGGGGGGAAAGCAGGGGAACACAATATCCCACGGCCCTGGTTGGCTACGAGGACGGACTAGAGGTCGCTTCGAGGGGTGAGTCTAGTGATCATAGGAGGGGTCCCAGTCCAGGGTCGTTGGATGGTCAGCAGGGAGATAAACTCTCAAGGGTCACCTGGGAGATACACGAGCTTCTGACCGGCTGCGGTGCCTGCAGCGGAGGGATGCAGATGTCAGCGAGGGAGACAACCATGTGCCCGGACACAGGTCATTGGAGCCCGATAGCGGACTTCTAAGAAAGGAAGATCTCGTGGCGGCGTCCGGAGGGGAATGATCCTACTTGGAACAGTGGAGTTCTGCCACTTATCTTGTGTGTGACACTGGACAAGTCACTTCACTTCTTTGTGCTTCACTTACATGATCCGTAAAATGGGGATTAAGACTGTGAGCCCCATGTGGGACAGGAACTGTGTCCAGTCTGATTTGCTTGCATCCCCCCGACCAGTGCTTAGTACAGTTCCTGGCACATAGTAAACCCTTAATCAATACCATAAAAACTCTGAGGGTAAGAGTTTGTTGATAGACTCAATTTGGCCATAATCCTTGTTTTAGCTAGAACGTGTCTTGGCTAGGAAGCCATATGAGAACTTGCAAACTTCCATTCTACACTAGGCACCTGTTGTGACACAATGTAATGTATTTCAGGGAATAAATGGATTGTGCATATGTGTGTAGTGTCTGACAAAGTGAATTATACAGCACAAGCTGTAGTTTTGTGATTACACATCCCCTGCGTTCTAGATTTTTATAGGCCCAAATCAATCAGTGGAACGAATTGAGCATTTATCGTGTGCAGAACACTGGACACAATATCTGCCGATGTTTCAGAATAAAATAGACATCTTCAATGTGGAAACGTTTCCATTTTGTCCTGAATTAAGACAGAAGGCAGGACGAGATGACCAGGTGAGATTCTTCTTCTAGACGAGAAGTTGGTTGTGGGCAGGGAACGTGTCTACTAACGCTGTTGTAGTGAACTCTCCCAAGTGATTAGTACAGTGCTCTGCACACAGTAAGCACTCAACAAATACCATTGCTTGATTAATGGACTGACTGAGGTTCATCCCCTGACAAGGGCATTATCTTGACATGTGAGTTTTTCCCTGAATATTTTTAATACCTGTCTGAAATCAGGTAATATCATGACCAAGGACATCTTGCAGGACATGCCAAACCTTTCCTCGGTGAGGGAATTCCTCCTACTGGGATTCTAGGAGATCTAGGAGCTGCAGCTGGTCCACACTGCGTTGTTCTTCCTGGTCTACCTGGCGGTCATGACGGGGAATCTCCTCATAGTTGCCGTCACCTCCCTCGACCGGCGCCTCCACACCCCCATATACTTCTTACTCAGGAACCTGTCCTTCCTCGACCTCTGCAACATCTCCGTCACTGCCTCCAAATCCATCCACAACTGCTGGACGACCGTAGAATCATCTCCTTCCTGGGTTGTGTCACATAAGTCTTTTGGTGGTTTTCTTTGCAGCTGCAGAATATTCCGTCCTCACGGTAATGTCCTGTGAACGCTAGGCCGCCATCTACCTCCCTGTGCACCACAAGATAGTCATGAGCAGCAGTTAGAGGAGCAGCGTGGCTCAGTGGAAAGAGCACGGTCTTTGTACTCAGAGGTCATGGGTTCAAATCCCGGCTCTGCAGCTTGTCAGCTGTGTGACTTCGGGCAAGTCACTTAACTTCTCTGTGCCTCAGTTATCTCATCTGTAAAATGGGGATTAAGACTTTGAGCCCCCCGTGGGACAACCTGATCACCTTGTACCCTCCCCAGAGGTTAGAACAGTGCTTTGCACGTAGTAAGCGCTTAATAAATGCCATTGTTATTATTATTATCATTATTATTATTATGAGCAGAGTGGCCTATGGGAAGATAGCGGCCTCGTCGTGGCTCAGTGGGGGCCTGTTTGGAGTTTCATTTTCATCCTCGACCTTCTCCCTGTCCTTCTACGGGTCCAACGTCGTCCAGCAGTTTTTCTGTGATGTCCGCTCCCTGCTGAAAATCACCTGCTCCGAGGTCCACGTCGCCATCGACGTGAGCGTCACCGCCAGGTTAGCGTTAGGCGCTTGTCTGCTTCATTTCCATCATCGTCTCGTACATGAGCATCTTCCGGGACATGCTTAGGATGCCGGCCACCCAGGGATGGGCCAAACCCTTTTCGACTTGCCTGCCTCACCTCGTCGTTATCACTCTCTTTGTCATGACATTTCTGTGCTTATTTGAAGCCACCCTCAGATTCCCCTTCAGCTCTGGACCTGCTGGTGTCCGTGTTCCCTGGTGCCCCCTTCCCTGAACCCTTTAATCTACAGCCTGAGGAACAGGGACGTGAAGTCCACCATGGGAAGGATCCTAAAAGGGTGATTCACCCAGCCTCCGCTCTGGGACAAAATGTCTCCTTCCTTGTGCAAATAATACCACACCACCATTCATTCATTCCTTCAATCATATTTATTGAGCGCTTACTCTATGCGGAGCACTGTAATAAGCGCTTGGGAAGTACAAGTTGGCAACATATAGAGACGGTCCCAACCCAACAACGGGCTCACAGTCTAGAAGGGGGAGACAGACAACAAAAAAACAACATGTGGACAGGTATCAAGTCATCAGAATAAAAATATGGAACGCTTCTCAAATTTGCACCACTTAACCAAGGAATTGTCCTTGGACCTAGACATATACTTAGCTGTGTTACAGGGTTCACAGAAAACGCGGGAGGTTGATGATTTGTAAAAGTGTGGGATGGAGGCGGCCAAGACTGAAGTATGTCTGACAACCCAGTTTTGTGGAAGCATCATGGCCTAAAGGAAGGGGAGTGCCAGTAGACTGTTAGCTCATTGTGGGCAGGGAATGTGTTTAACATTTCTGTTAAACTGAACTCCTCAAAAATCTTCAGTTGCTACCAATCAATCTGCGCATCAGGCAGAAATTCCTCACCCTGGGCTTTAAGACTCTCCATCACCTAGCCCCCTCCTACCTCACCTGCCCTCTCTCCTTCTACAGCCCACCCCGTGCCCTCCGCTCCTCTGCTGCTAATCTCCTCACCATACCTCGTTCTCGCCTGTCCCGCCATCGACCCCCGGCCCACGTCATCCCCCGGGCCTGGAATGCCCTCCCTCTGCCCATCCGCCAAGCTAGCTCTCTTCCTACTTTCAAGGCCCTACTGAGAGCTCACCTCCTCCAGGAGGCCTTCCCAGACTGAGCCCCTTCCTTCCTCTCCCCCTCGTCCCCCTCTCCATCCCCCCATCTTATCTCCTTCCCTTCCCCACAGCACCTGTATATATGTATATATGTTTGTACATATTTATTACTCTATTTATTTATTTTAATTGTACATATCTATTCTATTTCTTTTATTTTGTTAGTATGTTTGGTTTTGTTCTCTGTCTCCCCCTTTTAGACTGTGAGCCCACTGTTGGGTAGGGACTGTCTCTATATGTTGCCAACTTGTACTTCCCAAGTGCTTAGTGCAGTGTTCTGCACACAGTAAGCGCTCAATTAATATGATTGATGATGATGAACTCTCCCAAGTGTTTAGTACAGTAAATCCAGTTTGGGGGCGGTCCTGATCCCTGCTCTGTTACTTGTCTTCTGCGTGACCTTGGGCGAGCCAATTAGCTTTTCAATTCCTCAATTACCTCATCCTACGTGAGACAACTCGGTTACCTTGTATCTACCCCAGGGCTTAGAACAGTACTTGGCACATAGCAAGTGCTTAACAAATACCATAATTTTAAAAAATTATCATGGCCTAAAGGAGTGGGAGTCATTCTAGTATGTAAGCTCATTGTGGGCAGGGAACAAGTCTATTCACTCTGTTATGTTGAACTTTTCCAAGTGCTTAGTACAGTGCTGGGCCCAGAGTAAGTGCCCAATAAATATGATTGATTCATTGATTAAGACGAGTTCTCATGCCATCTCTGCTATTGGCTTGCTTTGTGACCTAGGGGCAGTGACGTAACATCCCTAGGATTGCTCTTACTTTCATTCATTCATTCATTCAATCGTATTTATTGACCACTTACTGTGTGCACAGCACTGTACTAAGCGCTTGGGAAGTACAAGTCGGCAACATATAGAGATGGTCCCTACCCAACAGCGTGCTCAGAGTCTAGAAGGGGGAGACAGACAACAAAACAAAGCATATTAACAAAATAAAATAAATAGAATAGTAAATATGTAAAGGTAAAATAAATAGAGTAATAAATACATACAAACATATATACAGGTGCTGTGGGGAGGGGAAAGAGGTACGGCGGGACATGGGGAGGGGGAGAGGAAGGAAGGGGATCAGTCTGGGAAGGCCTCCTGGAGGAGGTGAACTCTCAGTGGGGCTTTGAAGGTAGGAAGAGAGCTACTTTGGTGGCTGTGCGGAGGGAGGGCATTCCAGGCCAGGGGAGGAGGTGGGCCGGGGGTCGACGGCAGAACAGGCGAGAACGAAGCACAGTGAGGAGGTTAGCGGCAGTGGAGCGGAGGGTGCGGGCTGGGCTGTAGAAGGAGAGAAGGGAGGTTAGGTAGGAAGGGGCGAGGTGTTGGAGAACATTGAAGCCGAGAGTGAGGAGTTTTTGCCTGATGAGTAAGTTGACTGGTAGCCACTGGAGATTTTTGAGGACGGGAGTAACATGCCCAGAGCGTTTCTGCACAAAAATGATCCGGGCAGCAGCGTGAAGTATAGACTGAAGTGAGGAGAGACAGGAGGATGGGAGATCAGAGAGGAGGCTGATGCAGTAATCCAGTCGGGATAGGATGAGAGATTGAACCAACATGGTAGCAGTTTGGATAGAGAGGAAAGGGCAGATCTTGGCGATGTTACGGAGGTGAGACTGGCAGGTTTTGGTGACGGATTGGATGTGAAAGGTGAACGAGAGATCAGAGTCGAGGATTACATCAAGGTTGCGGGCTTGTGAGACGGGAAGGATGGTAGTGTGGTCAACAGTGATGGGAAAGTCAGGGAGAGGGCAGGGTTTGCGAGGGAAGATGAGTTCAGTCTTGGCCATATTACTCTTACGTTCCGAGCCCCTGTGGGACAGGAAGTATGTCTGAACTGATTCTTTTATTTCTACGCCAGCAAGTGGAAAAATTTAGGCACATAACCTCTTTATAAATACCATAATGATATCATTATTAGTAATGATTATGAAAATATACTGATACGCCCCTTAGCATGACACTGGGGGTGGGTATGAAAGCTAGAAAATGAGAAGAGGTATGGGAGAAGGGAAGAAAGGATGACTGAAGCTCCATCAGTCTTGTCAAATCTATCCCTTCTTATCAATCCATCTTTCCTCCTAACATTCATCCATTCTTCCAACTATTCATCTACCCATCCATCCATCCATCCATCCATCCATCCATCCATCCATCCATCCAACCAGACCAAGGGCTTGGGAGTCAGAGGTCACGGGTTCTAATCCCGGTTCTGCTACTTGTCTTCCCTGGGACCTCGGGCAAATCACTTAACTTCTCCGTGCCTCAGTTACCTCATCTGTAAAATGGGGATTGAGACTGTGCGCCCAGTGTGGGACAGGGATTGTGATCAACCTGATTACCTTGTATCTACTCCAGTACTTAGAACCGTGCTTGGCAGATAGTAAGCACTTAACAGACCATAAGTATTGCAATTATTATTATCAATGCTATTCATTGACCACATCGTGGGTGCAAAGCACTGTAGTGACCTCTCAGGAGAGTTGAAAAGAGATATAATTGTATTATTCCTGCTTTCCAGGAGATTATGATCTAATGGGGGAGAAAATCAGAGAATAAATTATGTAGAGGAGGAAGGAGAGAAGGGGATGATGAGAAAGGGGATGAACACTTAATTCAAGATTACATTTTACATAGTCAGTATGAACAGACCTTCAGCGGATTTGCAATCTGCACAAGTCAGAAGAAGCAGCGTTGCCTAGTGGGTACAGCGGGGGCCGGGGATTCCAATGGAGTTGAATCAGAACTTCAGAGCCGAGTTCTGATCTCTGTTCCACCACGTGTCAGTTGTGTGACCTTCGGCCGGGTGGCTTAATTTCTCCGTGCCTCAGTTTACTCATCTGTAAAATGGGAATTGAGATGTGAGCCCCACAGGGGACATGGACTCTGTCCAATCTGATTAGCTTGTATCTCCTCCAGCACTTAGTATCGTGCCTGATATATAGTAAGCACTTCACAAAGGCCATAAGAAAAAGTTACAGTTGGCTTATTGACTGAGAGATTGAGTGTCTCAGGTTGTGAACTAGACAAAGGTGAAACCATTCACAGCGGCTAAAGACTGTCGTTGAAAACAGGAACAGTTGGAACCCTGGGATGCAGATGCCACTGTTTCCACGGGAACCCCGGGGGCCGGCACCATCGTTGGTGCTGCAGGGAGCGGGTTCTTGTCTCCCAGGAGCCTCAGGGACCACGTGACCGAGGGTGCTTGGCTTGTCCAGACCAGGAGATCCCTCGGCAGGGCCCCGAGCCATCCTCCAGGGATTTCCCTGGGAGAAGATTCTGATTTAAAAGCTTAGTACAGTGCTCTGCACATAGTAAGCGCTCAATAAATACGATTGATGATTTATCTACAGGGACGCGGGCCCACCTGCAGAGATCCTCAGGGTCTGAGGGCTAGCTGAGAGGAATCGAAGGGTCCTGTCTTTTCCTTCCAGGCTGACCGAACCCACGAGTCTCAGGGGAAATAAGGGGCCAGCCCAGCCCTGCAGAGGTCAGCGACCCCCAGCCCCTCGCTGCCCCGGTAATAGTGACCGGGGGTGAGTGGGATGGAGGGCCGAGCGGGCAACGAGGATAAAGATGGATGAAATGGAGCCAGTCTGGGGCCTAAATTGCAGTTCGGACCAGGGCGGCGGCCCCCACCGGGGAAGGGGTGCTAGCAGAAGGAAGGTGTTTTCCAGTTCATTAACCTCCAACCATCACACACCTCTCTTACTTCCTCCTCAAACCTCGATATCATGCCAACCATCCGCCATGCTATGGTGCTCCAGCAGTGTCAGCCCTATAGACAGTCACCTTGGCCTTCAGTGGGTCCCAGAATCTCTTGCAGAGGCTAATGACAGTTGGACCGAGAGAATGTGACCAGCTTTGGACATTCACTGGCACTATCAGCAATTCCTTCCTGTAAGAGTTCTTTACAAATGTTGGGAAAAGACGAATAGTGTGAAAGGTTGTAATCCCGGCCTTCATGGTCTTTCCAGCCTTCTGGGCTAGGTTGACACAGTCTAATTTGCTATTAAGCAATTAATCTTGAATCATTGAGTCTTATCTGAGGGCTTATTGTTTGCACGAAGCACTTGAAGAGTAATAATAATGATAGTTGAATTTGATAAGCTCTTACTTTGTCCCAGAAACGTTCCTAAGTGCTGGGGTAGATACAAGGTAAGCGGGTTGGATACAGTCATTATTCCACATGGGACTCACCGTCTTAACCTCCATTTTACCTAAGAAGTAATTGAGTCTCAGAGCAGTTAAATGACTTGCCCTTGGTCACACAGCAGAAATGAGGTGAAGCCGGAATTACAATGCAGGTGCTTATGACTCTTTCATTCATTAATTCATTCAATTGTATTTATAGAGTGCTTAATGTGTGCAGCGCACCGTACTAAGTGCTTGGAATGTGCAATTCGACAACATATAAACACAATTCCTAACTAACAACGAGCTCACACTCTAGAAGGGGGAGATAAAAAAAACGAAACAAGTAGACAGGTTTCAGTAGCATATTAAATTGATAAATGGAATTATAGATATATACACATCATTAATACATTAGAGTATTAAATATGTACAAATATATACAAGTACTGTGAAACGGTGAAGGGGGTGGAGCAGAGGGAGGGGGTAGGGGGGATGGGGCGGGGAAGAGGAGCAGAGGAAAGTGGTCTCAGTCTGGGAAGGCCTCCTGGAGGAGGTGAGCTCTCAGTAGGGCTTTGAAGGGGGGAAGAGAGCTAGTTTGTGGGATTAGACTGTGAGCCCACTGTTGGGTAGGGACTGTCTCTATATGTTGCCAATTTGTACTTCCCAAGCACTTAGTACAGTGCTCTGCACATAGTAAGCGCTCAATAAATACGATTCATTGATTGATGTGAGGAGGGAGGGGATTCCAGCCAGAGGTAGGAGTGGCCATGTTTCGACGGCGGGACAGGAGAGAACGAGGCACAGTAAGGAGGCTGGTGACAGAGGAGAGGAGTATGCGGGCTAGGCTGTATTAGGAGAGAAGCGAGGTGAGGTAGGAGGGGGCAAGGCGATGGAAAACCTTGAAGCCTGTAGTGAGGAGCTTTTGCTTAATGCGAAGGTTGATAGGCAACCACTGGAGATTTTTGAGGAGGGGAATTACATGCCCAGAGCGTTTCTGCAGAAAGGTCATCTGGGCAGCAGAGTGAAGTATAGACTGAAGTGGGGAGAGACAGGAAGTTGGGAGATCAGAAAGGATTCTGCTGCAGTGGTCCAGTCGGGATAATACGAGAGATTGCACCAACAAGGTAGCGGAGAGGAAAGGTCGGATCTTGGCGTTGTTGTGAAGGTAGGACCGGCAGGTTCTGGGTACGTATTGGATGTGTGGGGTGAATGAGAAGGCGGAGTCAAGGATGACATCAGGTTTGCAGCTTTGTGAGACGGGAAGGATGGTAGTACTTGTCACCCGTCGTCCGGGGACGGGTTCGTTCAGTGATCGGCGAGGCGAGAGAGAGAGAGGCCGGGGACGGAAAGCCTAAGTTTTATATGAAATTTATTCCGCGAGGTTAATTGAATTTATGTAATTGTTTAGGCGCAATGGATTGAGCTTCCCTTTCGGGAGGAATGTAATCAATTAGCAATATTAGAGCTTCCCTACACGGGAGGAACACAATCATCTGTTAATCGCACATGGGTGAGTTGGTTAACTCTCACCCATGTGCACTTCCCACTCGGGAAGAATCCACTTACTTTCCCACATGGGAAGAATTCATTACATTACCCGCGCAGGTGGTGGGCGGCTAGCTCTCACAATGTGCTCTCCCTACATGGGAGGAATCCACTCATAATTCCCATCAGCAG
The DNA here is from genome assembly GCF_015852505.1 of Tachyglossus aculeatus. Lineage (NCBI taxonomy): Eukaryota > Metazoa > Chordata > Mammalia > Monotremata > Tachyglossidae > Tachyglossus > Tachyglossus aculeatus. The sequence goes on from NW_024044829.1 coordinate 2,686,666, forward strand.
CGGGATACCCGGGTCCCACCCACGAGACACTCACCCATCCCGCGGCCCTTGCCTCAGTGTGTTGGTTCTGGTTGTAGAGCGGGCATCTGGCCTTCTGGGCAGGGAGAGACACGTGGGCTGCTGCTGCTGCGACTGCTCCTGCTGCTGCGTGTCCTGGTGTTCTGACCCCGAAGGTCAGAGGCTACAGGTATTTATTGCCTGTGCCTCTAGGCCATTCCAGCTTCCGGCCTCAGTCTATCCAATCTCTGCCCTCCCCGCCTCCTCCATACCTAATTTGATTGGCACGAGGGCGAGGGACACCTTCTGTATTCCCAGCTTGGGCTGTCAATCTAGCAGATTTGGTCGTGGGGGCGGTATGCCACCCTCACTTCCGAGTTCCACCTGCTGGCTCAGGTGGTCACTAGATAGCTTTTGACCTTGAGATGGCCGGTACCCAAGGGTCACCTCGGGACAGTACTGTTCACATTGAGGGAAAGTCAGGGAGAGTACAGGGGTTGGGAGGGAAGATAAGGAGCTCAGTCATGGACATGTTGAGTTTTAGGTGGCGGGCGGACATCCAGGTGGAGATGTCCTGAAGGCAGGAGTAGATACCAGCCTGAAAGGAGGGAGATAGAACACGAGAGGAGATGTAGATTTGCGGGTCATATGCGAAGAGATGACAGTTGAAACCGTGGGAGCAAATGAGTTCACCAATGGAGTAGGTATAGATGGAGAAGAGAAGGCGATCAATAACTGACCCTTGAGGAACTCCTATATTTAGGGGATGGGAGGGGGAGTAGGAGCCAGCGATGGAGACCGAGAATGAACGGCCAGAGAGATGAGGTGAACCAGGAGCGGACAGAATCCTTGAGGCCAAGGTTGAATAACGTGTTAAAGAGAAGGGGATGGTCGATCGTGCCAAAGGCACCTAAGAGGTCGAGGAGGATTCAGGTAGAGTAGGTGCTATTGGATTTGGGAAGAAGGAGGTCATTGATGATCTTTAAGAGGGCGGTTTGGGTGGAGTGGAGGGGACGGAAGCCAGATTGGAGTGGGTCCAGGAAAGAGTTGGAGTTGAGGAATTCGAGGCAGCGAGTGTAGGTGACTCGCTCTTGGAGTTTGAAAAAGAATGGTAGGAGGGAGATAGGGCGATAATAGCATTTTTTGGACGGGGAAGACGTGAGCATGTTTGAAGGCAGAGGGGAAGTTCTCTATCTACTTTATAACGCCAAACCAGACACATTCCTAGCTCCTTCTAGAAGGAAAAAAAAGAATGCAAAGATGAATATGCAATTATTGCGTGCCATATTACAGATGATGTGACTGAGGCCCAGAGAAGTGAAGCCACTTGCCCAAGTTCCCACAGCAGCAAAGGGATAGTGGCAGGATTAAAACCAGAGTCGTCTGACTCCCACTGAGCTCTGCCTGTGAGAGTACAATAGAACAGAGCTGGTAGATTCATTCATTCATTCATTCTATCGTATTTATTGAACGCTTACTGTGCGTAGAGAACTATACTAAGCGCTTGGGAAGTACAAGTTGGCAAAATATAGAGATGGTCCCTACCCAACAACGGGCTCACAGTCTAGAAGGGGGAGACAGACAACAAAACAAAACATAACATATTAACAAAATAAAATAAATAGAATAGTAATTATGTACAAGCAAAATAGAGTAACAACTCTGCGCAAACATATATACAGGTGCTTTGGGGAGGGGAAGGAGGTAGGGCGTGGAGTATGGGAGGGGGAGAGGAAGGAGGGGACTCAGTCTGGGAAGGCCTCCTGGAGGAGTTGAGCTCTCAGTATGGCTTTGAAGTGAAGAAGAGAGCTAACTTGGCGGATGTGCGGAGGGAGGACATTCCAAGCCAGGGGGAGGACGTAGGCCGGGGGTCGACGGCGGGACAGTGAGGAGGGTGGCGGCAGAGGAGCGAAGGGTGCGGGCTGGGCTGTAGAAGGAAAGAAGGGAGGTGAGGTAGGAGAGGGCGAGATGCTGGAGATCCATGAAGCCGAGAGTGAGGAGTTTTTGCCTGATGCGTAGGTTGACTGGTGGCCACTGGAGATTTTTGAGGAGGGGAGTAAAATGCCCATAGCGCTTCTGAACAAAGATGATCCGGGCAGCGGCGTAAAGTATAGACTGAAGTGGGGAGAGACAGGAGGATGGGAGATCAGAGAGGAGGCTGATGCAGTAATCCAGTCGGGATAAGAAGAGAGATTGAACCAGCAGGGTAGCGGTTTGGATGGGGAGGAAAGGGCGGATCTTGGCGATGTTGCGGAGGTGAGATCCTCAGGCTTTGGTGAGAGATTGGATGTGAGAGGTGAACGAGAGAGAAGAGTCGAGAATGACACCAAGTTTGCGGGGTTTGAGAGGGGAAGGATGGTAGTGCCATCTACAGTGATGGGAAACTCAGGGAGAGGGCAGGGTTTGGGAGGGAAGATAAGGAGTTCAGTCTTGGACATATTGAGTTTTAGATGGCAGGCAGACATCCAGATGGAGATGTCTTGAAGGCAGGAGGAGACACGATCCTTTAGGGAGGAAGAGAGAGCAGGGGCAGAGACGTAGATTTGTGTGTGATCAGCGTAGAGATGATAGTTGAAGCCCTGGGAGCGAATGAGTTCACTAAGGGAGTGAGTGTAGCTAAAGAACAGAAGGGGACCAAAACCAGACCCTTGAGGAACCCCTACAGTAAGGGGACGGGAGGGGGAGGAGGAGCCCTCAAAGAAGACTGAGAATGAACGGCCGGAGAGATAAGAGGAGAACTAGGCGAGGACAGAGTCTGCGAAGCCAAGGTTGGATAGCGTGTCCTCGCCTAGTTCTCCTCTTATCTCTCCGGCCGTTCATTCTCAGTCTTCTTTGAGGGCTCCTCCTCCCCCTCCCATCCCCTTATTGTAGGGGTTCCTCAAGGGTCAGTTTTTGGTCCCTTCTGTTCTTTATCTACACTCACTCCCTTGGTAAACTCATTCGCTCCCAGGGCTTCAACTATCATCTCTACGCTGATCACACACAAATCTACATCTCTGCCCCTGCTCTCTCTCCCTCCCTTAAGGATAAGGGGATTGTCCATAGTGTCGAAGGCTGCTGAGAGGTCGAGGAGGTTTAGGATAGAGTAGGAGCCGTTGGACTTGGCATGCAGGAGGTCATTGGTGACATTTGAGAGCGTAGATGTGTCTGCTGCCCTGAAGGAGCTCACAGTCAAGAAGATAACTCTTGGGCCCATGCTTTTTCCACGAAATAAGCATGGAACCGAGTTGATTCTCGCTTTAGGTAGGTGAGGTGGGTTTAGACGGCTGGTAAATGAATCGGGGTAGTTGACTGGAAGGGGGGGATTTCAGCAGTGCTCAGAATTCAGAAAGAACTGTACTCTCTCTGATTTTGAGTGGATAAGAGAGGGAGTTCCAGGCTAGGATGGAAACGGGAGAGTCGTTGACGAGTAACGACTAGAAAGTTGTTTTAAGAGCTCAGAAGACGTGTTGAACGATGGAAAGGGGGTGTATTGCAGTCATAGGATGGAGAGCCTTCAAGCCGATTGTGAGTTTTCATTGGTTGCGACAAGACACAACTTGTCCTGAGGGGAGGTTAAGGAGAGGAGAAGATGTAGGCTGAGCGACGCATTAGGAAAGGACTAGATGAATGATAAGTTATGCTTTTGTTTGTGTGACAACGTGTGAATGCAGATATGTAAGCAAACGGAATGAGTTTGGAATATACGTTGGGGGTTTTTGTTGTTTGTTTGTCTTATGGTAACAGTAAGTGCTTATTAGGTGCCAGGTACTGTACTAAGCACTGGGGTGGATAGAAGCGATTCTGGTTGGACATAGTCCATGCTCCATAGGATGCTCTCATTTGTAATGTCCAATTTAGAGATGAGGTAACCGAGGCACAGAGAAGGTAAGTGACTGGCCCCACGTCACACAGCAGACAAGGAGAGGAGACAGGTTTAGAACTCAGGTCCTTCTGTCAACCAGGCCCATCCTCTCTTCACTAAATGAATGAATTTATATGTAAAAGCACTTCTTGTTTGACTCTAAAACCACCGAAAAAAATTCACAACAATCATGTACATAACTCCGACTTCTGCAATCCGCTATTCATTTTAGTTTCGGTCTCCTCAAACCAAAAATAACTCTCTGGATATTTATTAAGTGCTTACTGTGTGCCAAGCAAAGTATCAAGGTTCTGGGGGAGATTCAGGACAACCTGGTAGAAGACAGTCCGTGTCCCACAAGGGATTCGAAGACTAAGTAGGAGGGAAAACAGGTATCGAATCCTCGTTTTACTATTGAGAAAACTGAGCCATAGGGAAATGAAGTCACTTTCGCATGGCTACGCACGCAACAAGTGGTAGAGTTGGTATAAGAACCGATGTCCTCTGACTCCCAGGTCTGTGTTCATCCCAATAGTGCACCCTGCTTCTACATGGTTCGAGGCTTGGTGCTTCCAATAGAATGGAAGCTTCTTGGGGGCAGTGAGAAGATATAATAATACCGTGTCCTCTGTAGGTAATCAATAAATAGATTTGATTGATTTAGTCTTATTCCTTCACCCACAAAATCAATGTCTCTAAATTGAAGTCTTCCCTCTCTCTTCCTGTGCAGGAGTCGACATCATTCCCCAGAAATGCTCAATGGTGCTCAACGGTGAATTCAAATATTATTTTGAATTCAATAACTGTCTCCTCTCCATAGAGAATCACCAGCAACTGTCTAGTCAATTCCTTCAATCATCCCATCAATTGACTCGAACTTTGGCTCTTTCCTCATCACATGCAGAAAGTAACTGCTACCTCCCGAAAATGCCCAATGTCTCCATGGTGACAGAATTCCTTCTGCTGGGTTTCTCAGAAATCTGGGAGCTGCAGATGAACCAGGCCGCGCTGTTCTTCTTGGTCTACCTGGCAGTCCTGACGGCGAATCTCCTCATTATCGCCGTCACCGCCCTCGACCGGAGCCTCCACACCCTCATGTACTTCCTGCTCAGCAACCTGTCTGTCCTCGACCTCTGCTGCATCTCTGTCACCGTCCCCAATTATGTCGTCTTTTCCCTGACCGATCACAGATCCATCTCCCTCTTGGTCTGTGCCGCCCAGGCCTTCCTGATGGTCGATTTGGCCACTTCAGAGCTGGTCTTCCTCACGGCCATGCCCTATGACCGCTACATTGCCATCTGCTGCCCTCTGTGCTATGAGCCCATCATGAACAACACGGCCTGTGGAAAGATGGCGGCCGCCTCCTGGCTCAGCGGCGTGCTGTCTGGGGTCTCATTTTCAGCTTCGACTTTGTCCCTGAGCTTCTGTGGGTCCAACGTCATCCAGCAGTTCTTCTGTGACGTCCCCTCCGTGCTGACGATCTCCTGCTCCGAGGACCACGTCGCCATGGATGTGAGCGTCACCGGTGAGGTAGCTTTAGCTGTCGTCTGCTTCATCTTCATCATCATCTCCTACGTGCGTTTCTTCCTGGCTGTGCTGAGGATGACGGCCGCTGAGGGTCGGGCCAAAGCCTTCTCCACCTGCCTGCCTCACCTCGCCGTCATCACTGTCTTCCTCTCGACTGGATCCGTTGTCTACCTCAATCCCGTGTCAGACTCCCCCTCTACCCTGGATCTGCTGGTGTCTGTGTTCTACACTGTGGTGCCCCTCACCCTCAACCCTCTCATTTACAGCCTGAGGAACCGGGACATGAAGGCCGTCCTGGGGAGAGTCCTAAAGGGGAGATTCCTCCTCCCTACTCTAAGGGACAAAATGTCTGTTTCCTTTAGCTGACTATACCATTCCTCATCGGAGCTCTGGCTGTGGGTGTATCCATATAAAGAAGTGGCCAAAGAGAAAGTCCAGAGTCTTAGGGTTTGTCAGTGTCTGGAACAGAGGCAGTTAGGACGTGTGTGACTGTAAGCCCGGTGTGGGCAGGGATTGTCTCTATTCTGAATTGTACTCTCCAACAGCTTAGAACAGGGCTTTGCACACAGTAAGCACTCAGTAAATATGATTGAATGAATGAATGAATGAATGAATGAATGACAAGATATGGTTTGGATAGCATCATGGCTTAGTGGAATGAGCATGTGTCTGGGAGTCATGAGATTTGAAAGGTCTGCTCGTTTCTGCCACCGGCCTGCTGTATGACTTTGATCCAGCCACATAAACTTTTTGGTTTTCTCTGTAAAATCGGGATTCAAAATGGGCTCTCTTTCTCTTACAATCCAAGCCCCTATGGGTCAGTAAACTCGTCTGATCTGATTAGTTTGTTTCTACTCCAGGACTTGGCAGTCTTTTGCAAGCAAATTCTTAATAATTCAATAATGATAATGTTGATACGACTACTGATAATAACAGTAACTCTATAAATTTTAAGATCACTCAGTGGTTATGAAAATCAGAAAATCGGAGGGTGACAAGAGAAAAGGGACGCCATGATGGAAACTGTCCCAAAGATTTGACTGCCTGTTTAGTTATTTTAATGCCTGCCTCCCCCTTCTAGACTGTGAGCCCGTTGTGGCAGGGACTGTCTCTATTTGTTGCTGCATTGTACTTTCCAAGTGCTTATTACAATGCTCTGCACACAGTAAGCGCTCAACAAATGCGATTGAATGAATGAATGAATGAATTTGACTGATCAAATCCTTGCCTCGAATCCATTCGTTTATCCATCCATCTGTCGGGCCATCAATCCATCCATCCACCCATAATAATAACAATAATAATAATAATAATAATAATAATGATAATAGTGGTAGTTGTTAAGTGCTTACTATGTGACCAACTTTGTACTAAGTGCTGGGAGAGATATAAACTAATCAGGTTTTACACAGTCCTTATCCCACATGGTGCTCACAATCTCAATTCCCGTTAACAGATAAGGTAACAGAGGCACAGAGAGATGAGTGCCTTGTCCAGTCACACAGCAGACACTCCACCCATCCATCCATCAGTCTATCCATCCTCTACCCACCCACCCATCCGTCTATCAATCCATCCATCCATCAAGCAATCAATGATATGTTTAGAATGTATCCTGGGTGTAATGTACTGTAGTGAACCCTTCAGACAGATCAAAATAAATTAAACACAATCCTTGCTTTCCAAGAGCTTAAAATCTAAGAGAGGAGATAGACAGAATTAATCAATGAGAGGACGAAGAAGAGAATGGAAAGAATGGTAAATAGGTCACTATGTGCTTGAAGAGTACATTTTATAAAAGCCATTATGCACAAAACTATAATGGTGAGTGTGATTGCCAAAATGGAGAAGTGGTCTAAAATGCTGATTGGTAGTTGGGAGAAGATGACTTAGGGAAAAGGAAAATGAATTGTGCAGGTATCCTGGAAGTGGTGGGATGACAGAAAGGCACTGAAGTTGGCAAAAGCTCTGCTCTGATGGACTGGAAGGGGGGAGGTGGAAATATGGGCTGACAGATTATTTCTCCATTTTCTATCACTGAGATATTTTGAAAGGGGACAGGGCCATTCAGAGGAGAGAATGCAGTGATCTCCTCACCACGGTTTGGTACAGTGTCTCAGCTCTGAGATAGAAGAGGACGAACGATGGGCTAATTCTTATTCCTCTGAAAACAGGGATTTTCCCATAGTGTACACCCAGCCAGTATCAGTGACTCTGTCCCATCACCCCATTCTTAGAACCTCTCAGCCCTTCCCAAAATGATAATAATAATGATAAGAAGAATAATTGCATTTGTTAAGTGCTTACTATGTGTCAAGCACTCTTCTAAGTGCTGGGGTAGAGACAACGTAATCAGGTTATCCAGTTTAGGATTCAGTCTTAATGCCCATTTTTCAGATGAGGTAACAGGGACCCAGAGAAGGTAAGTGTCTTGTCCAAGGTCACACAGCAGACAAGTGGCGGAATCAAGATGAGAACCCACGTCTTCTGACTCCCAAGCCCGTGCTTATGCCACTAAGCTATGCTGCGTCTTATGTTGCTTCTCTGGGTTGATTCCCCCAAGCCAGCCCGGGGAAGGGTCTTAGGATAGATTTAGAGTCAATTCTCATTCTCTCTAGATTTGCAATCAGAAGACGTCAGAAAATACAACTGATTAAATGAACGATTGAGTGTTTCAGGTCATGAATAAGAGGAAACTCAGAGAAGCAACGTGGTCTAGTCGATACAGCATAGGACCTGGGAGTCAGAATGACCTGGGTTCTAATCTCGTCTCTGCTACCTTTCTGCTATGTGACCTTGGGCAAGTTTCTTCCCTTTTCTGGACTTCAGTTCCCTCGTCTGTAAAATGAGGATTGAAAATGTGAGCACCATGTGGGACAGGGACTTTGTCCAAACTGATTAGCTTGTATCGAATCTCAGGACGTAGTAGAGTGATGCGTAGTAATCCCTTAACAGGTACTACTAAAGAATTAAAAAAAGAAGCTGAAGTGCCCACCCGTTGACTCAGATGGTCTCTAACAGCGGGAACCGTTAGGATGCTGTTTCCATAGGAACCACGCACACAAGTGCCATCACCGGATCCTCATCTCTGTGGGTACTCAAGGACTGTGGGGACGGGTCGCCGTGCTCCGGTCCTCCGGGAGCTCCCCTTGGAGTAGCGGTGGCTTTATCTAAGGGAATGGGGGCCCTGTCTGGAAAGCGCCTCTCAGTGTCCGCGGAAGAGCAGAGAGGCGATGACAGCTCCTTGCTGTCCCTCCGTTGCTGCTGTATCCGGGACTCCGAGGAGAGAGGAGGGTCCAGCCCAGCCCAGAGCGGATCAGGGCTCCCCAAGCCCCACGCTGGCCTAGTGAGAGTGACCAGAGGTGGGGAGGGACAGGGAAAGACCATCAGGCTAATCGATGTGAATTTGAGGGTCACACTGGGAAGATGTTCATACCCGGGGTCCAGGGTGATATTAGAACCAGGGCTGTGTACACAAGCAGAGAGAAAACATTTGCCCCTACGGTAGCCCCCTGGCACCCTTAATCCACCTCCCAAACCCAGGCTAAAATGCTTCCAGGCTAGGACGTTGTGGCATGGCATCGGCATCGTGCCGTAGTGACTTCAACAATTAGCTCAACACTCCGTGTAGGTACAAGAAAGTGTGACTGGGACTGCACCAGCCAGATGCTTCAGCACCAATTCCTCCTCACAGGACGTCCCCCCCAAATCATTAAGGATGCAAGAGAGAAGGAGTGTTGCCTAGTGGATAGAACATGGACTGGGAGTCAGAGGCTTTGGGTTCTAATAAAGGCTTCACCTCTTTTTAATTTTGCAATGGTATTTGTTATATGCTTGCTATGTGTCAAACATTGTTCTAAGCACTGGGCAAGTTAATCAGGTTGGACACAATCCCTGTATATCATGGGACTCACAATCTGAGCAGGAGGGAGAACAGGAGAACTGAAGCCCAGAGAAGAAAAGTGATTTACCCAAGGTCACACAGCAAGCAATTGGCAGCGCTTGAAATAGAGCCCAGTCCATGTTCTTTCCACAGGGTCAGGCGTTTTCTCTTTTGGGTTATTAGGTGCACGTCACCTCGCTTCTCTGTGCCTCAGTTATCTCATCTGTAAGATGCGGACTGAGACTGTTTGCCCTGTGTGGGACGGGGACTGTGACCCACCCAATTTTCTTGGATTCAGTCCAGAGCTTAGTACAGTGCCTGGAACGTAAAGAGAGCTTACGAAATACCATAAAAAGAGAGGTAAAAGGATGATCCTTGACCTCAAAGATTTCTCAATCTACTAGGCTACATAGGCAAAATGTCATTTACAACTGGGAGGAGGAAAGAATAGAACAATGGGTGTGTAGATGCAAAGCGGAAGCCGAAGCTTAGTGGAAAGAGCCCAGGTGTGGGAGTCAGCCGTCGTGGGTTCTAATCCCAGCTCCGCCACTTGTCAGCTATGTGACTCTGGGGAAATCACTTAACTTCTCTGTGCCTCCATTACCTCATCTATAAAATGTTGATTAAGACTATGGTTCCCAGTTGGGAGAACCTGATTACCTTCTACTGCCTCCAGTGCATGGAACAGTGCTTGGCACATAGTAAGTTCGTAACAAATACTATCATTATTATTATGATTAGCTCTTGATAATCATATTTTATGAGTGCTTAATGTGCGCAGAGCACTAAACTGCGTGCTGAGGAGAGTTCCCTATAAAAGAGTTAGTAGATATCTTCCATGCCCACAAGCAGCTCACCGACCAGGGAGGAAGCAGATATTAATCAGGTAACCAATCGGAGGCATTTATTCAGTGCTTACTGTGTGCAGAGCACTGTACTAAATGCTTGGAGGAATACGATAGAAATGTGTTGGTAGACATGTTTCCTCAAGGAGCTTACAGTCTGGACTAATGACCCTTACCTTCAGCAGCAATATCCTGAGTGTCAGCAGATGCATTACGTCTAGAGATGGTCACTGACAGATGGTGGGAAGAAGTGAATTAGGTATATCCTACTTGAGAAGAAGGAATTCCAGAGGGTTTTGCCGGAGAAGAAATCAGGCTTCAGCAGGGAGGAGAAAGTGGCAGGTACCACAGCACAAGCCACTAGTATTGGAATCACTCTGCTCAGTTTCTCAGTTGCATGGTCTTTGTACCTGGACAGCATTTGTCTTCTATTTGTTCTAGGACACCCCCTCGCCCATCGCCTCACTGATATCCCTTCATCGGGCCTCCATCAGCCCTCCATAATCCCTCCAACACGGCTCCATCTTCCCTCCATCATCCCTACATCGTTACTTCATCGACGCCCCATTATCCTTCCATCCCCTTAGACTGTCAGCTCGTTATGGACATGGAGCGTGTCCAACTCTGTTGGATTGTCCTATCCTTAACGCTTTAGTCCAGTGCTCCGCACACAGAAAGCGCTCAGTAAATACCATCAATTAATTAATTAATTAATTAATTAAATCGTATTTATTGCGCCCTTACTATGTGCAAATAGACACAATCCCTACCCAAAAACGGTATCACACTCTAGAATGGGGAGACAGACAACACAACAAAACAAGTAGGCAGGCATCAATAGTATAAAAATAGATAAATAGAATTATAGATATATACACATCATTAATAAAATATATCGAGTAATAAATATGTACAAATATGCACAAGTGCTTTGGCGAGGACAAGGGGATAAAACATAGGGAGGGAGTAGGGGCGATGGGGAGGGGAGAAGAAACAGAGGAAATGGGGGTCTCCGTCTGGGAAGGCCTCTTGGAGGAGGTGAGCTCTTAGTAGGGCTTTGAAGAGGGTAAGAGAGCTAGTTTCGCGGATATGAGGAAAGAGGGCATTCCATGCCAGAGTTAGCAAGTGGCCAGAGGTCGACGGCGGGACAAGGCGAGAACGAGGCACAATGAGGAGGTAAGTGGCACCAGAGGAGCCGATTGTGCAGTCTTGGCTGTAGAAGGAGAAGGGAGGTGAGGTAAGAGGCAATGAAGAGGTTTGAAGCCAATAGTGAGGAGTTTTTGCTTCATGCGAATGTTAATAGACAACCACTGGAGATTTTTGAGGAGGGGAGGAGTACATGCCCGGAACGTTTACGTAGAAAGGTAATCCGAGCAGCAGAGTGAAGCGGGGAGAGAAAGGATGGGAGATCAGAAAGGAAACTGATGCAGTAATCCAGTCGGAATAGGATAAAAGATTATGCCAACAAGGTAGCGGTTTGCATGAACAGGAAGGGGCCGATCTTGGCGATGTTGTGGAGGTGAGATCGGCAGGTTTTGATGATGGACTGGATGTGTGGGGTAAATGAGAGAGCGGAGTCAAGGATTACACCAAGGTTGCAGGCTCGTGAGACGGGAAGGATGGTAGTGCCGTCCACATTGACAAGAAAGTCAGGGAGACGACAGGGTTTGAGAGAGAAGATAAGGAGCTCAGTCTTGGACGCGCTGAGTTTTAGGTGGCGGGCGGGCATCCAGGTAGAACGTACTGAAGGCAGGCGGAGATACGAGCCTGGAGGGAGGGAAAGAGAACAGGGGAGGAAATGTAGATTTGGTTGTCATCTGTGTAGAGATGATAGTTGAAGCCCTGGGAGCAAATGAGTTCACCAAGGGAGTGAGTATAGATGGGGAACAGAAGAGGACCAAGAACAGACACTTGAGGAACCCCTACAATTAGGGGATGAGAAGGAGAGGAGGAACCCGTGAAGGAGACCGAGAGTGAACAGCCAGAGATAATAATAATAATGATGATGATAGTATTTGCTAAGCGTTTACTATGTGCCAAGCACTGTTCTAAGCACTGGGGAACATTAAGGTTCAGTAAGGTTGTCCCACCTGGGACTCTTAATCCCCATTTTCCAGATGAGTTCACTGAGGCACAGAGAAGTGAAGTGACTTGCCCAATGTCACACAGCTGATCAGTGGCGGAGCCTGGATTAGAACCCACAACTTCTGACTCCAAATCACACGCTCTTACCACTGAGCCACGCTGAGATGAGGAGAACCAAGAGAGGACAGAGTCCATAAAGCCAAGGTTGAATAACGTATTGAGGAGAAGGGTATGGTCGGTCGTGTCAAAGGCAGCTGAGAGGTCGTGGAGAATTAGGACAGAGTAGGAGCCATTGGATGTGGCAAGAAGGAGGTCATTGGTGACCTTTAAGAGGGAAATTTCTGTGGAGTGGAGGGGAGGGAAGCCATTGTTTCTCCCACCCCTCTGCCAAGTCCGAGGTGACGTATTTAATTGGGGTCCCACGCCAGACCCTTTCCCATTTAGCCAGACTTCACTATGCAGTTAATTTTCCTCGTATAGAGACAGCTGCAATTGGATTCCCTGGTCCTGCAGCTTTGTGTGTGTGTGCGCACGCGTGTTTGCATGTGTGTGCGCATGCTCAGAGCAGGGTAGGAGAATCGGGGAGCAAATCCAAGACTTTAGGGAAGGGGGACATCTGGATAGAGAACTGTGAGGAATGTTCTCCATCTCTCCCTAGGGAACAGGTTTGGGGGTCAGGGAAGAGCTGAATGAGTGACTATTTAAGTTTATGAGTGTACGTGTCTACTAACTTGTTTCTACAGTCCTCTCCCAAGTAATTAGCACAGTACTCTGCACACAGTAAGCATTCGATAAATATGATTGACTCTGTGCGACTGTCCATCTGTGGGAGAGCTCTGGTCTGTGAGTGAGCAGGAATACATGTGAGGGCATTATGTGTTAGGAACTATGCATGTTTACCTGTACGTTTGTGTGTGAGAATGAATATATGTGCTTCAGGGTGCCATCTAGTGTTTTCTGTCTACTGGGGGGTTGATAAACACGGCTCTTACTATTATCAGTCAGTCAATCAGCTTAGTACAATGCTCTCCACACAGTAAGTGCTCAATAACTACACCTGAAGGAATTCATTTTCCACTTTACAGGAGCTGCTGCAATCAGGTTCCCTGTGCTAGAAGCTGTGTGTGTTTGTGTGCGCATGTTTCTATATGTGTGAATGTGTATATATACGTGTGTGTGTGTGTGTCTGTTTGGATTTGTGTGTATGCGTGTGTATGTGCGAAGGTGTATGCACGCCAAGTATTATGTAGCAGAAGCAGTGAACAATTTCAGGCAGTGGGGAGGGTTGAAGATGACGACAGAAAAAGATCTCCCACCAGAGTCGATGATGACACCAAGGCTGCTGGCTTGTGAGACGGGAAGGATGGTAGTGCCATCTACAGTGACGGAAAAGTAAGGGAGAGGGCAGGGTTTGGGAGGGAAGGTAAGGAGCTCAGTCTTGGACATATTGAGTTTTAGATGGAGGGCCGACATCCAGATGGAGATGTCCTGAAGACAGGGAGCCTGAAGGGAGGGAGGGGGAGCAGGGGCAGAGATGTAGATTTGGGTGTCATCAGCGTAGAAACGATAGTTGAAGCCGTGGGAGTGAGTAAGTTCACCAAGGGAGTGAGTGTAGATAGAGAACAGAAGGGGACCAAGAACTGAAACTTGAGTAACCCCTACAGTAAGGGGATGGGAGGGGGAGGAGGAGCCCGCAAAGGAGACTGAGAATGAACGGCCGGAGAGATAAGAGAAGAACCAAGAGAGGACGGAGTCTGTAAAGCCAAGGATGTATAGCGTGTTGAGGAGAAGGGCGTGGTCCACAGCGTCGAAGGCAGATGAGATGTCGAGGAGGCTATATAGATTCCTGGAGCAGCAGCTGGCCCAGGCCACGCGGTTCCTCCTGGTCTACCTGGCGGCCCTGACAGGGAATCTCCTCAACGCCGCCGTCACAGCCCTCGACCGGGTCTTCCACAGCCCCATGTGCTTCTTCCTCAGGAACCCGTCCGTCCTCGACCTCTGCCTCACGTCTGTCACTGCCCTCAAATCCATCACCATGTCCTTGAGTAATAACAACTCCATCTAATTCTTGGGCTGTGTGGCTCAGCTCTTATTGGTGATCCTGTTTGGCGCTTCAGGGTATTTGGTCCTCTCCAAAATGTCCTCCTACCGTTACACCGTCATCTGCCGCCCCCTGTACTACGAGGTCATCATGGACCAAGGGGACTGTGAGAAGATGGCCGTCTCCTCCTGGCTCAGTGGCGGGCTGTTACGGGTCCTAGTTTCAGCTTCGACTTTCTTCCTGTCCTTCTGCAGGTACAACGTCGACCAGCAGTTCTTCTGTGATATCCCCTCCCTGCTGGAGATCACCTGCTCCGAGGACCACATCGCCATCGACGTGAGCGTGACCATCAGGGTAGCGTTAGCTATTGTCTGCTTCCTCTTTATCGTCATCTTGTATGCGTGCATCTTCCGGTCCGGGCTGAGGGTGTCGGCCGCTGAAGGGCGGGCCAAAGCCTGCCTCACCTCGTCGTCATTATCGTTGTCATTTCGACAACCGTCACCGCCCATCAGAAGCCATCCTCAGACTCCTTCTCGACTCTGGACATGCTGGTGTCCTTGTTCTAGGCAGTGGTAACCCCTGCCCTGAACCCTATCATCTACATCCTGAGGAACCGGGACATGAAGGCGGCCACCGGGAGAGTCATAAAGGGGAAGTTTTGCCACCGTTTTCTCTGGATAAAAAAACTGTCCTTGTGTTGATATTGCCATTACTCACCTCACTAAGACACCCTACAAAGCAGTGCATACGAACAGTTGTCTTTTCGGGCTGAAAGGAAGCTTTCTCAAGGTCCGGAGGGAAGTCTGGTATGATCAGTATGTCATAGATAATCCCGCCTCAGAGGGCATTGCGCTGGGGTCGACACAAGCTAACAGGTTCGACACAGTTTATATCCCACGAAAGGCTCAATCTTCATCCCCATTTTACAAAGGGGGGAACTGAAACCACAGAGAAGTGAAGTTACTTGCCCAAGGTCTCACAGTAGACAAGTGGCAGAGCCAGGATTATCACCCAGGTCCTTCTGACTCCCAGGCCTGAGCTCTATCTACTTGTCCACGCTGCTTCTATTGGGTAAGTTATTTAAACTTCATAATTAACAAAATTGTTTTTTTCCTTCCCAGACCACTGAAGCTCTCCAAAATATGTCAGTCTCACGTGATGTGGAAAAATTCCCTCCTTGTGTTGCATTCCTCAGTATCGATGTCTTCTTCTGAATAAAATTTATCTAACCGACTTGCTACTTTTCCTTTCTTAGAGCGAACGTGTTATCAGTGCTGTGACTTATGAAATGAAGTAGTGTGATCTAGAGGAAAGGGCATTGGCCTAAGAGTCATTCATTCAATCGTTTTATTGAACTCTTACTGTGTTCAGAGTACTGTCAGAGCACCTGGGTAGACTTAAAACTCATCCAAACTTCCAGGGCTGTGCCACAGTACCAGAACCTGACACGTGGCTTCCTGGTAGCTATGGTTGGGTAGTGGATAATAACAATAGTCGCATTTGTTAAGCTCTTACTATGTGCCAGGCACTGTACTAATCACTGGGGTGGATACAAGACAATCAAGATGGAGGGGATTGTGAAGGTTGGGGACCCTGGACAACGCCTCCCTCCTGCAAACCCCCTGCTCGGTCGGTGATCCTGGTCTGAACCCCAACATAGGTCCCGAGTGTGAGCATTTCCCCAAACTGGCTCCGACTCTTCCATCTGCCTCCTTGTCCCTCCTTGTCCCTCCACCCAGCCTCCACCAAAGTCACCCTCACGGGGGCAGCGTGGGTCTAAGCGGCCCTGACCTCCACCTTGGTCTTCTGGGTGGGGCAGTTCACAAAGTCTCCAAAAAGCTGGCTACCGCATTTGGTACAGAAAATATGCTCAGTAAATTGCAGTGATGGACTACTGGATTGCTGAATGAATAGATGGTTGGATAAGAGGAGATGGATCTGGCAATTGGATGGGATCTGTATCCATCTTTCACTCCCCTTCTTCCAACGGTCGTACCTAACATAGGAGTGCGCCTTATTCTCCACCTTGTCAAAGCTTTACTGAAGGACATCTCCTCCAAGAGGCCTTCCCTGACTAAGTCTTCTTTTACTTTTCTTCCACTCCCTTCTTCGTGGCCCTGACTTGCTGTCTTTATTAATCCCCCTCCCAGCCCCACATCATTTATGTCCATTTCTGTAATATATTTATTCTTGTTAATGCCTGTCTCCCACTTCAGAGTGTAAACTCATTGTGGGCAGAGAATGTGTCTGTTATATTATTATACTATACTCCCCCAAGTGCTAAGTACTGTACGCACTCAGTAAATACTATTGACTGACTCCTAACCTATTTGATCATCATCATCATCATCAGTCAAAAGTAATTATTTAGCACTTACTATGCGCAGATCACTCTACTAACAACTTGGGAGAGTACAATACAACAAAATCAGCCAGGACGTTCCCTGCCTATAACAAACTAGCCGTCTAGAAGACCACCTTATTGAATACTTGGTCAGCCCACTGGATAAAATCACCCAGACCTGGGACGGTTGGGAGGCTGAAATGTCTTGGATATTAGATCGGGATTCCACAGGCTATCCCTCCTACCCCCAATACTTTAGGAAAAACCAAAGCAATTCAGGGAATCACTGCGGTCCATCCATCCGGATTATAATCCCGCCTCTGCCACTAGTCTGCTGCATGAAATTGGGCAAGTCCCTTCACTTCTCTGGTCCTCAGTTACCTCATCTGTAAAATGGGGATTGAGACTGTGAGCCCCACATGGGACAGGGGACTGTGTCCCACCCGATTTGCTTGTATCCACCCCTTTGTTTAGAACAGCACTTGGCACAAAGTGCTTAACAAATACCATAATAATAATTATTATTATTATTAATAACGCACCTGGAAGATACCCTAGAAAGCAACTACAAGTTCCCTCTAAATATGCTGTTCCAAGAATCTGCAGGGGATAGCTGGATACAATCCAGGAAGTATAAATTAATGGACTCCTGATCATAATCATAATTAATTATCATAATCATAATTATCAACAGTATCCTTATAGTATTTATTAACAGTTTACGTGCAAAAGGGTGTAACAAGTGCTGAGTAAACAAAATGATCAGCTCAGACAAAGTCCCTGGACGTAAGAGGCACAAAATATAAGAGAACGAGAAAGCATGTATCAAATCCTCATGTTACATAAAGGCCCAGAGTTGTTAAGTTGGTCACCCAAAGTAGCACAGCTGATCGGGGCAGGGCTGGCATTAGAACTCATGTCATGGCTCCCAGTGGAATGATCAATCCCCTCTAGACTGTAAGCTCCTTGTGGACAGGAAACATGCCGAATCTTTTCTTTATCTTCTCATCCAAACCCTGTCCTCCCCTTGAATTTCCCATCACCACAGATGACCCACCATTCTTCCTGTCTCACATGCCCATAACCTTAGAATTATTCTCGACTCCGCTCTCTCTTTCAACCCACGAATTCAATCCATCACTAATTACTGTTGGTTCCACCTTCACGACATTGCTAAAATCTGCCCTTTCCTCTCCACCTGAACTGCTACCACATTAATCCAATCCCTTATTCTATCCCACCTTGATTACTTTATCAGCGTCCTTCCGGACCTCCCATGTCTCCTATCTCTCCCCGCCCCAGTCAATTCTTCACTCTGCTACCCGGATGATCTTTAATAAAAACTTTCAATCCATGTTTCCCCACTCCTTGAGAATCTCTACTGTTTGCCCATGCACCTCCGCATCAAACAAAAGCTCCTCACCACTGGCTTTAAAGCACTCAATAACCTGCCCCCTCCTACCTCACTACAACCCACTACAACCTCACTACTCTCCTAATAAAACCCACACAACACGCTTCGCTCCTGTAGTAAATATGATTGATTAACTGATGGCTTGAATACCAGCACAAGGAAACAGACATTTCGACTTGTAGAGGAGTCTGAGGGAGTCTCCTTTTTAAGACTGTCAACAGAGCAGCTTTCAAGTCCTGGTTCCTCAGGCTGTAGATGAGGGGGTCCAGGGCCGAGGGCATGACGGCATGGAACACGGACATCAGCAGGTCGAACACCGAGGATGAGGGTGAGGGCGGCTTGAGATAGCCGAACACGCCTGTGGAGAGGAAGACGGTGAGGACGACGAGATGGGGCAGGCAGGTGGAGAAAGCTCTGTCCCGGCCCTCGGCGGCCGGCATCCTCAGAACGGCCCAGAAGATGTGCACGTATGATGCGACAATGAAAATGAAGCCTACAGCACATATGGTTAGAGCTAACGTCACACTCATGTTGATGGCGGAGTGGTCTCCAGAGCAGGTGATCTTCAGCAGGGAAAGGAGGTCACAGAAAAAATTCTGGGCAATGTTAGACCCACAGAAGGACATGGAGAAGATCGAAGCTGAAAACAAGACCCCAAACAGCCCTCTGTTGAGCCAGGAGAGGGCAGCCATATTCCCACCAGCCCCTGTTTTCATGATGACCTCGTAACGCAGGGGGAGGCAAATGACGGCATAGCGGTCTCAGGACATGGCCATAAGGATGAAAAACTCCGAGACAGCAAAAAGGACCACCATGAAGAGCTGGGTGGCACAGCTCAAGAAGGAGATGGTGACGGATTTGGGGATGGTGACGGATTTGGGGATGGTGACGGAGATGAGACAGAGGTCGATGAGGGACAGGTTCCTGAGGAAGAAGTACATGGGGGTGTGGAAGGGCCGGTCGAGGGTGGTAATGGCGACGATGAGGAGATTCCCCGTCAGGGTCGCCAGGTAGACCAGGAGGAACAGCGCTTCGTGGACCAGCTGCAGCTCCCGGACCTCCGAGAATCCCAGAAGGAGGAATTCCTTCACCCTGGAGCTGTTGGACATTTCTGGGGGATGATGTCGACTCCCTGCACAGGAAGAGGGAAGACTTCAATTTACAGGACTTGATGACGTTGATAAAGGAATCAAAATTATTTCCCGTAGGAGTAAATGAATCATTTGTACGTACTGAGCAACTACAAATTTCGATAGTATTAGTACAAACGATCCCTGCTGTCAATGAATTTCAAGCTCACAGTCTTGTGGCAGTGGCATAGTGCAGTGAAAAGAGCACAGTCCTTGGAGTCAGAGGACTTGGGTTCTAATTCTGACTCTATCACTTACCTGCTTTTTGACCTTGGGCAGCATACTAAACATCTCTGAGCCTCAGATCCCTCATCTATAAAATGGAAATTCAAGGCCTGTTCACCCAGCTACTGAAATTGAGAGAGCCCCATGTGGGGTAGAGACCGTGTCCTGATTATTGTGCGTCTACACCTGTACATACTACTTTGCGTGATGCATAGTTAGTATTTAACAAGAGACACAAGTATTATTATTTGGGTAGACAGAAACTAAAATAAATTGCAGATAGGAATCTATCAGAGAGCATAAAGACATGAACTGCTGTGAAATGTTGTATGTCAGTAAAGGTATTTAGTGAGCACTTACAATGTGCATAGCACTGTACGAAATGCTCGAGAGAGTCTAACATAATGGAGGTGGTAGGTACGTTCCCTGCCTTCGACGAGCTTATAGTCTATAAGTGATTTTATACTCAAACTAACCTCCTCAGTCCCTCTCAGGATCGCATGGAGAGTTCTCATTCTAGGCTATGGCAGGGAGAGTCAAGCAGAGGCCTACCTAGCTTGGGCAGTGACTAGTGAGTGGAGGGAAATCTGCTACAAGTCAAGCCTCACCTTTGCTGAGTGGCAACAGCATGGGAGAGCGTCGAGGGCGGAGACTAAAGTTTACTGTAAGGCAGAAGGCAATGGTAAGCCACTACCAAATATTTACCAAGAAGGCTTTATGGATAAACACCAGTGGTCATTCTGGTATGTGTATCCATAGAGTTTCCTTGGTAAACATGAAGAAGTCGTTTACCATTGCCTTCTCTGCTCAGTGAAAATGTGTCTCAGCCATTGTCATTGATCCACACTTTGATCATTTCTTCATCTGCCTTTACTCTTTCCCATGCCGCTGCTGCCCAGCACAGGTAAATCAACTTTGTCTGATGCTTCCTCTTAGACATTTCCATCATGGGTAACCCTAGTGAGGGTATCTCTCAATGGCATAGCTCTAAGCTACATTGGCGTACACGAACTCTCCTGCCACGGTAAGACATTGATTCATAGGAGAACTTCCATTCAGAAGAATTGATGATGGTACCGGGTTTTTTCCGAAAATCAGTCACGCTCTCCAGTCCCTGAAAATAATGTTTCTGCTGAAAACGTTTTTGACATACAGGAACCACTGACAGCCGAAGTGACTATAGCATCATGCCGATGCTGCACTGTAGCATCAGATTCTGGCAGGTGGTTGCCATAGTAGCCAGGATGGGGATTCTGGAGGAAGGATAGCTGTGTCGGGGATGGGGCCACTGGTACATATACCACGGGCCTGGGAGTCCGAAATTGTGTGGTTTCTAATCCCGGCTCTCTCTCAAACCTGCTGTGTGACCTTGGGCAATTAACTTCATTTCCCTGTTCCTCGGTTACCTCATCTGTACAATGAGGATAAAACTGTGAGCCCCATGATGGACATGGACTGTGTCCAACCTGCTTAATTTGTATATAGCCCAGAGCTTAGAACAGTGCTTGGAACACAGTAAGCGTTTAAGATGTACCAAAATAATTCATTATTTTGTATTTCTGGCAAGTCATTCCCCTCCTACATGCCTGCCCTGTTTGGGCTACTGTCTTGGTCTGAACTGGTCTATTCCCCCTTCTATTCCTTCATTAATTCAATTAATCGCATTTATTGAGCGTTGGATTTGGCAAGCAGGAGGTCATTGGTAATCCTCTGCGATTACCATATGCAGAGTACTGTACTAAGCGCTTGGGACGTACAAATCAGCATTCTATAGCGACAGAACCTACCCAACAACGAGCGTACAGTGTAGAAGGGGGAGACAGACAACAAAACAAAACGAGTAGACAGGTGTCAATACCATCAGAATAAATGCACTTAGAGCTATATACAGATCATTAATTAAATACGTAGAGTAATAATATGTGCAAATAAAATAGAGTAATAAATATGTACAACTTTATACAAGTGCTGTGGGGAGAGGAAGGGAGTAGGGCGGAGGGACGGAGGGGGTCGACAGGGAGGGGAGGAGGACCAGGAGAAGAAAAAGGGGGGCTCAGTCTGGGAAGGCCTCCTGGAGGAGGTGAGCTATCAGTAGGGCTTTGAAGGGATGAAGAGAGCTAGTTCGGCGGATATATGGAGGGAGGGTATTCCAGGACATCCCCTCTCCCCTCCTTAACTTCCATCTTCAACCGCTCACTCTCCGCTAGTTCCTTCCCCTCTCCTTTCAAACATGCCCATGTCTCTCCCATCCTAAAAAAACCCTTTCTTGACCCCACCTCACCTTCTAGTTATCGCCCCATATCCCTCCTACCATTCCTTTACAAACTCCTTGAACGGGTAGTCTACACGCACTGCCTCGAATTCCTCAACAACACTCTCCTCGACCCCCTCCAGTCTGGCTTCCGTCCCCTACATTCCACGGAAACTGCCCTCTCAAAAGTCACCAATGACCTCCTGCTTGCCAAATCCAACGGCTCATACTCTATCCTAATCCTCCTCGACATCTCAGCTGCCTTTGACACTGTGGACCACCCCCTTCTCCTCAACACGCTATCTGACCTTGGCTTCACAGACTCCGTCCTCTCCTGGTACTCCTCTTATCTCTCCGGTCGTTCTTTCTCAGTCTCTTTTGCAGGCTCCTCCTCCCCCTCCCATACCCTTACTGTGGGGGTTCCCCAAGGTTCAGTGCTTGGTCCCCTTCTGTTCTCGATCTACACGCACTCCCTTGGTGACCTCATTCGCTCCCACGGCTTCAACTATCATCTCTACGCTGATGACACCCAGATCTACATCTCTGCCCCTGCTCTCTCCCCCTCTCTCCAGGCTCGCATCTCCTCCTGCCTTCAGGACATCTCCATTTGGATGTCTGCCCACCACCTAAAGCTCAACATGTCGAAGACTGAACTCCTTGTCTTTCCTCCCAAACCCTGGCCTCTCCCTGACTTTCCCATCTCTGTTGACGGCACTACCATCCTTCCCGTCTCACAAGCCCGCAACCTTGGTGTCAACCTCGACTCCGCTCTCTCGTTCACCCCTCACATCCAAGCCATCACCAAAACCTGCCGGTCCCAGCTCCGCAACATTGCCAAGATCCGCCCTTTCCTCTCCATCCACACCGCCACCCTGCTCATTCAAGCTCTCATCCTATCCCGTCTGGACTACTGCACCAGCTTTCTCTCTGATCTCCCATCCTCGTGTCTCTCCCCACTTCAATCCATACTTCATGCTGCTGCCCGGATTGTCTTTGTCCAGAAACGCTCTGGGCATGTTACTCCCCACCTCAAAAATCTCCAGTGGCTACCAATCAATCTGCGCATCAGGCAGAAACTTCTCACCCTGGGCTTCAAGGCTCTCCATCACCTCGCCCCCTCCTACCTCACCTCCCTTCTCTCCTTCTACAGCCCACCCTGCACTTTCCGCTCCTCTGCCGCTAATCCCCTCACCGTACCTCGTTCTCGCCTGTCCCGACATCGACCCCTGGCCCACGTCATCCCCCGGGTCTGGAATGCCCTCCCTCTGCCCATCCACCAAGCTAGCTCTCTTCCTCCCTTCAAGGCCCTGCTGAGAGCTCACCTCCTCCATGAGGCCTTCCCAGACTGAGCCCCCTCCTTCTTCTCCCCCTCCTTCCCCTCTCCATCCCCCCATCTTACCTCCTTCCCTTCCCCATACCACCTGTATGTTTGTATATATGTTTGTACATATTTATTACTCTATTTATTTATTTATTTATTTTACCTGTACATATCTATTCTATTTATTTTATTTTGTTAATATGTTTGGTTTTGTTCTCTGTCTTCCCCTTTTAGACTGTGAGCCCACTGTTGGGTAGGGACTGTCTCTATATGTTGCCAACTTGTACTTCCCAAGCGCTTAGTACAGTGCTCTGTACACAGTAAGCGCTCAATAAATACGATTGATGATGATGAGGTAGGACGTGAGCCAGGGATCGATGGCGGGACAGGTGAGAACGAGGCACAGTGAGCAGGTTAGCGGCAGTGGAGCCTAGTGTTCTTGCTGGGCTGTAGAAGAAGAGAAGGGAATTGAGGTTAGGAGGGGGCGAGTTGATGGAGACCCTTGAAGCCGAGAGGGAGGAGTTTTTTCTTGATTCTGAGGTTGATAGTCAACCACTGGAGATTTTTGAGGAGCAGAGTGACATGCCCAGAGCGTTTCTAAACAAATATGATATGGGAAGCAGAGTGACGTATTAGATTGAAGCGGGGAGAGACAGAAGGATGGGAGATTTTAAAGGAGGCTGATGCAGTAATCCAGTCGGTATAGGATGAGAGATTGAAACAGCAAGGTAACGGTTAGGATGGCGAGGAAAGTGCGGATCTTGGCGATGTTCTGGAGGTGAGAACGGCAGGATTTGGTGACGGATTGGATGTTTGGGGTGGATGAGACAGTGGAGTCAAGGATGACACCAAGGCAGCGGGATTATGAGACAGGAAGGATGGTAGTGCCATCCACAATAACGGAAAAGACAGGGAGAGGACAGGGTTTGGGCGGGAAGATAAGGAGCTCAGTCTTGGACATGATGAGTTTAAGATGGCGGGTAGACATCCAGATGGACATATCCTGAAGGCAGGAGGTGATATGAGCCTGGAGGGAGAGAGAAAGAACAGGGTTGGAGATGCAAATTTGGGTGTCATCTGCATAGCGATGGTAGCTGAAGCCATGAGACCGAATGAGTTCACCAAGGGAATGAGTATAGTTGAAGAACAGAAGGGGACCAAAAACTGACCTTTGAGAAACCCGTAGAGTAAGGGGATGGGAGGGGGAGGAGGAGCCCGTGAAGGAGACTGAGAATGTTCGGCCAGAGAGATAAGAAGAGAACCAGGAGAGGACGGAATCTGTGAAGCCAAGGTTGGATAGCGTGTTGAGGAGAAGCGGTTGTCCACAGTGTCGAAGGCAGCTGAGAGATCGAGGAGGATTAGGATAGACTAGGAGCCATTGGATTTGGCAAGAACGACGTCATTGCTGACTTTTGAGAGGGCAGCTTTGGTGGAGTGGCGGGCACCGAAACCAGATGGGAGGGGGTCTAGGAGAGAGTTGGAGTTGAGGAATTCGAGGCAGCGTGTGTAGATGACCCGTTCTAGGAGTTTGGAAAGGAAGGATAAGAGGGAGGTGAGGCGATAACTTGAAGAGCAGTGGGGACAAGAGGGGAGGTCTAGGAGAGAGTTGGAGATGAGCACTTCGAGACTGTGAGCCCCTTGTGGGCAGGGATTGTCTCTGTTGCTGAATTGTACTTTCCAAGCGCTTAGTACAGTGCTCCGCACACAGTAAGCGCTCAATAAATACGATTGAATGAATGAATGAACCTGTTCCCCGAGTGCTTCACCGCTCATCTGCTGTGTGAACCTGGGCAAGGCACTTCATTTCCCAGTGCCTCAGTTACACCCTCTGGGAAGCTAAAAGTCCCATGTCGGACAGGGACTGTGTCCATTGTTATTATCTTGTATCTACCCCAGCCTTGGGCAAATCACTTTACTTCTCCTGTGCATTAGTCTCCTTATCTGTAAAACTGGGATTAAATCCCGTGCCCTCCTTTCTTAAGCTGTGAGCCCCATGTAGACCAAGGGCTATACCCAACCTGATTATTCCTTCACTCATTCATTCAATTATATTTATTGAGCGCTTACTATGTTCAGAACACAGTACCAAGCTTTTGGAAAGTACAGTTTAGCAACAAATAGAGACAATCCCTGCCCACAACGGGCTCACAGTCTAGAAGCCGGGAGATGGGCATCAAAACAAGTAAACAGGCAACAATAGAATCAATATAATTAAATATAATTATAGACATATGTACATCATTCATATAAATGGAATTATAAATATGTACACGTTGCTCCCCGCGGTTTCGGGGGCAACCCTCGGGTTCTTACCCTCTCCGGGTCTTCGGACATCTCTGGACGCGGCCCGCGCGTTCACACCAGGAAGAGTCAGCCAGAGGTTCAAAGCTTGGTTGCCGTTTATTTGCTATCAGCGGTTACATGGTTGAAAGAGAGAGAGCCCCCCCGCCCCGTCTTGTTCGTCTCATACCTTCCGTTGCCCGGGGGCGGGGTTTTCTCGGGGAATGGCGTATCGAGGCTTTGCCACGTAGCACATTCAGTCGCCACCCTCCAGCCACTAGCCTAGCAACAGCTCTGTCCAATCACGAAGCGTTTGCTCTGGCTCGCCCCCAGCCACCCGTTGCCAACCATCGCTGGCTGCGGATATGGCCTTGCGGTTGCCTCCGAGCCTTGCAGGTGCAAGCTTGTTTTTCTTGCCCTGGTCTCTTTGTCTCCTGTTGTTGAGTCTGTTTGGCCTTGAGCCGTTGGGTGCGGTTTGTGTGCACATACTGCCTGTTCCCTGTTTGTTCCTTGCTCAGCGCCTTCACCCGCTCCCTACGTGTCCCCCTCTCGTTATGGCGGGACCGCTAAGGGCGGCCGCGCAATGGGAGCATCTCAACCTTAATCTCGCGGACCACCCGGGCAACAATGGAGCAAGAGACGAAGGAGGCACGGGAGGCACATGAGCAAAAGCAAGACCCCCCCAGTGGCGGTAAGGATCGAGACCAGCCAAGAGGCCAATCCCCCTGGCGTCACGCGTTCGATCCAGTCCCAGAGTTCCTCCACCGCGTCCTCGCCGCGGTTGAGGTCGTCCCAAGCCTTGGGGAAGTGCAGTGACTGGGCGTTGAGCTCGTCGATAAGGTGGGACAGCTCCTGTAACTCGCCGGTTACGTTGGCGGCTAGGAAGAGTCCCTCCAGGTGTTTCTTCACTCCGTCCCAGGAGGCAGGGAACGAAGAATTGGTGGCATTGCATCGGAGCGGAAGTACGCAGACATGCTGATACCGGTAGTCGCATTTCACCGCCTGCCGTAGGGACAGGAGGCGAACCTCGTCGCCGAGCATCTCGATCACATGCTCAAGGCCGACCAGCTCTCGCTGCAGGGAAGCGTCCAGGTGACGCTGAACCCCCCACGCCAGTTGGGTGGAGTGCATGAAGGCCGAGAGCTGAGACGAGAGGAAACCAGTCTGATCGTACAGATTCTGGATTTGCCATTCCTGGAAGGCCGAAAACGCGAGGTTCGCGATACCCAGTATGGTCTCAAACAATTCCTTGCGGGTGCGCATGCCGCGCAAGCGGGTCGCTAGGGTGTGCCACCGATGGTCGGAGACCTGGGAAAACCAAGGGTCAGCGGACTTAACGGGTACAAGCGTGTAGCGGGGCCGCCGGACGAGCCAAACAGAGTAATCTGCCGTGCCCTCTGTGGTCATGGGTCGCGCCCGAGACATAAGGACGCATTGTGAGGAACCCGTTGTGGACAAGGAGAAGTCGTCATCAGCCGACTGGGAGGCGGTAAGGTTCCAGCCAGAGTAATTACTCGGGCAGCCTATAAGCGCGTAAGGGGCAGGGATGCGGGCGTTCCCTTGAAAGGCATATTCATAGTCGGTACATTTGCCCCGCGAGTGCTGGGAAACGTTCAGACCCTCACGGAAAATAATACGCCACACCGAGAAAGGGTAGTCCTGGCATGTCGCCCCGTTAGGGCAGGCGCACGAGCGGACCCTGACGGTCGCGATGGGAGAGCGTAGGGCTCTCCAGAGACTTTCCAGAGACCGGGGTGGCGCATCCCCCACGGTAGAGCATAAAGCCCGGGCGCGGCCGCCTCCGTATATGTGTGGTTCCTAATGTGGTTATCCCAGGTGAGTAGGAGGATACCGTTTCCGTTATGGGGAATACAGCGGAATATGCCCGTGGAACAGTCAGTTAGAGGCGTCCAGACCCCACCCCGACCCTCGGCGCACTTTCTCTCGGGACCGGGGAGCGAGCTCGCATTTCGGATATGGCCGAAGTACACCCCGCTTCCCTCGCTTGATTCTTTGCCGTTGGGGGTGCACTGAAGTGTGCCGTGGATCCCCAGCACGGTAAGGTTTCGGTGTGTGGGGTGCCCCTGACCTTGGGGTATGTTGACTTCCTGTTTGTAAGTGAAATTTATCAACCGCAAGCAAGATTGGGTTACCTCGGGCTGGTTCTAGAAAGTCCCATTGCCGGTGTACCAGCATATGGGAGGGCCAGCGCTGCGCAAGATGGCGCCCCGGATACGGATCTCACGCTGCTCTGTTTCCGGGGGCTGTCCCCGGTGTTGGCCCGTGAGCTTGGTGACATTCCCTTGGAATGAGAGTTGGGGGGAGTCCTCCTTCCAGGAGACCATGCGTAACAAAGGCGCACTGGTGAGGAGGGCCCACCTTCAAACCCCGCTCTGCTCCTCGACATCCTTTAGGCGGCTATTTACCAGAGCATTCCAGTTAGTCCGTGTCCCGGCCTCCCTCCCCACCGCGCCCCCGGGGAGAAGAAGGGGAAGGGGAAGGAGGAGGAGAAGCAGGGCGCTGGGACCTCCCCCTGCGTCTGGGCATCGTCTTCCTCGACGAGGCGGAGGTGTCGCGAAGAGATCCAAACCGGGCCGTCACCTGTGGAGATACAAGCGTATCCTCGACCCCGAATTAGTACTGGATCAGGACCGCGCCAATCGCCCTCCGCAGTACACCACATCGCTCGCCCCATAGTGCGTGCATGTGGGTGGTGGCGCCGGGGTTTCGTCGTCGTGGACGTGTGGCAGAGTTGCCGCATGGCAGGGGAGATTCCCGTCTCCCGATCGACGGATAGAAAGTTATGGGTGTACGTTGCCTTGTCTAGGGCGCACTACGTGACCCTCTTCCCCACCCCCTGCTTTTGCAGGAGAGTTTTCAGCGTCCTGTTTGCCCTTTCCACTGTGCCTTGACCGTTGGGGTTGTAAGGTATCCCGGTAACATGGGAGATGCCAAAGGAGGAGAAAAAGAGGGACATGGCTTTGGAGACATAACTGGGGCCATTATCGGTCTTTATCTCCTGGGGTGTGCCTATAGTGGCGAAGCAATGGTACAAATGGTTTTGCACATGTTTTGCGGCCTCTCCGGCTTGGCGTGTCGCCAGCATGAATCCGGAGAAGGTGTCGATGGGCATATGAACCGTGGAGGTCCCCCAATGGGTGACGTCCATTTGCCACAGCTCGTTCGGCGTGAGCCCCCGGGGGTTCACTCCCGTCGACCCTGCTGGCCGTGGGGCAAATGGAAGACATCGAGTACAGCGCCGGACAATAGACCGGGCTTCCTCTCTAGTGATCCCATACAGCCGGCGGAGCGAGGTAGCCGGGAGATGGAACTCCCTATGCGCCGCAGCTGCGGCATCCAGCCCCATTAGTGACGGCCTTGTGGGGTGTAGGCTGGCATCCACAGTGCGGTTGCCTTCAAAGATCGGCCCTTGTCCGTCCGTGTGGGAACGGACGTGAATGAGGTATACCCTACATTCCCTAGCCGCTACGGCAGCCTGAAGCCGAGAGATCATGTTCCCAATCTCCGAGTGCCGGTCGAAAAGTATGGAGGGTTCGATTCGTCGGGCAAGATTAACGGCATACAGGCTATCCGAGATAATGTTGATCTCCTGGGGGTAGTTAGTCATTGCCCATATGATAGCGAAAAGTTCATTTCGCTGGGTCGAGCCGTATGGTGTGTCGAGCACCGACAAGGCACCGGTGGTCTGATTGAAAATTGCTGCCCGGTGTTCTTTGGTGGCGTCTGCAAAGACATTGTCTCCTTCGACTGGAGTATCGGAGATCACCCGAGGGGTCAGAATGTCCGATCCCTCGTATAAGTGGCTAAGAGTCAACGGGGAGCGTTCTGTAAAGGTGGCCCGCTGTAAGAGCATGGCCCACAGGAAGCTGTCCCTGGCTATCACCTCATGGCTATCCCGACATGGACTATAGGGTAAGTGGCTGAGAGCGCCACAACGCTCTGTATGGCGTTCTGGCAAAAGTGGCCGAGAAGCTCAGTCTCCTTTGGGAGAACATGGGAGGGGTTTCGAGGATAACACCATTCGAGAATCTCGGCCTCTTGGTGTATAGCCGCGAAAAGGCTGCCCTCCCGAAATATTGTGACCTCCATGGGGAGGCGGGGTTCAGCTCGACAAGTATGGCTACCCGCCAACCGCTGTGTGATTTCTCGGAGCGCGCTTTTCGCGGACTCCGTCCATTCGCGGCGCGATTTAAGATTGGGGTCTCCTTTTAGGAGATCGTACAGGGGTTGCATGAGGGCGGAGGGGATGGGCGTTCTCGCGCGCATCCATTGAATCTTCCCTACTAAACCCTGCATATCGTTTAACGTGACGTATTTTCGGGGGTCAATTTGGGGTGGTCTTTGAGTCACCCGGGTCTCGGTGACTTCAAACCCGAGGTACGTGTACGGGGCTGATTCTTGTACCTTCTCTGGTGCTACGAATAAACCCTGGGCTGCGAGGGCTGCCACCACTCGCCGGGTGAGCGTCTGTACCTGCCCTTGGTCTGGCATACCCAAAAGGATGTCGTCCATGTAATGGACGATCGTCGCCCCCGGGTATTCCTTGCGGAAAGGGGCGAGTATCTGCCCCACGAACCACTGGCATATGGTGGGACTACAAGACATGCCCTGTGGCAGCACCTTCCACTGGTGCCGGAGTGCTGGCTCCGCGAAATTCGGGCTCGGGACAGTAAAAGCAAACTTCTCCCTGTCGTCAGGGTGTAACGGGATGCTGTAAAAGCAGTCTTTTATGTCTATGACCCGGATCTGGTGATTTTTTGGAATCATGTTAGGGGAGGGCAATCCGGGTTGCAGGGGTCCCATTGGCACAATGAGCGCATTGATTTTCCTTAAATCCATGAGGAAGCCCCACTTCCCCGCGGCTTTCTTTTTTATAACGAATACGGGGGCGTTCCAGGGACTGAACGATTCCTCTAGGTGCCCTTGTGCAAATTGGTGCACAACTAGCTCCCTCAGCGCCTGCAGCTTGTCCTTGGTCAGGGGCCACTGGTCCACCCGTACCGGTGGGTGTGGAAGCCATACCAGTGGGGGTGTCGACAAGCCCCGGAACCCAGTGGCCCCTCCTAAAAAGGATCAGCTTCATCTATAAGGTGGGCTCCCAGCCTCTGCAGCACATCTCTCCCCCACAGATTCATACGGATCCCTTGAACGCACAGCGGGACGAACCCACCTTGCCTTCCTCGGCATGACCAAATCAATGGACGGCCCGTCTCTCTTGCGGCTTGCAGTCCCCCCACGCCTTGCACCCCCATCGAGTGGTTTGCTACTGGCCATTCCGCTGCCCAGCAGCAATCCTGAATAACGGAGCGGTCGGCCCCGGTGTCCAGGAGCACTTTAAGGGGTTTTCCCTCAACTAAGAGGGTCCGCCAGGGTTTTTCAAGGGTTATTTCTTGTATTATTCCAATGGCGGGGGGCGAGGGATCAAAGGGCGGGGGGTCAAGGGGCGTCGCGCGAGCAATGACCGTTCCCGATCCCAGGTATAAACCATACGGTTGATGATTGGTGAGGGGAATCTTCCCGGGCCCTTCCCCCCGTTCGGACGAATGAACGACCCCCGCCGCTCTTGTCTGGAGCCCCACCACTAGGGCCCTCCAGGGGAGGGGATGTATTGGGACGTTTACAGTGTCCCCGGGTCGGATTTTCACTGGGGCCAGGCATCGGACCTCAGTCCAAGTGGCTCCCGGGACCGAAGCCTCTGGTACTCCTCTACGAGAGAACCCCTTTTCGGGCTCTCTCCCGCGGCTGACACGGGGAAAGCGTGATTCGGGGACCGCGCGGGGCCCCTCCTCCTGTTTCCCGACGCCGTTTGGGGTCTCCGCTTCGAGCGGCATTGTTTCGCATAATGCCCGTGCTTCCCGCATTCAAAGCAGGTCACACCCCTTCCCGGCTGTGCTGGGGGGCCGCTGTTGTCCTGAGCTCGGCATTGGGCCATCAGGTGTCCCGTCCGCCCGCACCGAAAGCACTGTCGCCCCCTTTCCCCAACTCCCGATAATCCTTTCACTATTGCCCCCGCAAGCACCTGGGCCTTGTACTCTTCTCCTCCAACCCCTTCGCATCGTTGCAAGATGTCCCCCAATGGGGCCTCTCTGGGCAGCCCTGCCAATGCTTTCCTGTAGGCACTCTTCGCGTTCTCTCGGATCATCTGCTTCAGTACAATTTCGGCGCCGTACTGATCCCCTATAATGCGGGAGACCGCTGACTGCATGCGTGAGACGAAATCTTGAATTGCCTCGTCTGGGCGCTGTCTGATCTGCGTTAAGGGGGAGCGACGGGCCCCTTTCTCGGGAACCTTTGGCCAGGGAGTGTGGGCAACCCTGGCAATCACTACATACGTCCCGGGATCGTAGTTGATCTGTGTCTCAGTAGTCTCGAATTGTCCCGTCCCGGTTACGGCTGCAAAAGCCTCGGCGGCGTTCGGGAAACTCCGTCTGTGTATTATTTCTTTCGCAGCGGTGGTAAACTCAGACATCCATATAAGGCCCTGTCCGGGATCCAAACACCCGCGGGCAAGGGATTTCCAATCATTCGGGATTAAAACGCTTTCCAGGGACATATTTTCCAGGAGCTGGCTAACATAAGGGGAGCTGGGACCGTAGGCGGCACACACCGCCTTCAACTCTTTGAGTTTCACCCAAGGTATCGGGGCGAAACCTCGTTCCCCGTCTGGTCTTTCTATTACAATCAATCAATCAATCAATCAATCGTATTTATTGAGCGCTTACTATGTGCAGAGCACTGTACTAAGCGCTTGGGAAGTACAAATTTGCAACACATAGAGACAGTCCCCACCCAACAGTGGGCTCACAGTCTAAAAGGGGGAGACAGAGAACAGAACCAAACATACCAACAAAATAAAATAAATAGGATAGAAATGTACAAGTAAAATAAATAAATAAATAAATAGGGTAATAAATATGTACAACCATATATACATATATACAGGTGCTGTGGGGAAGGGAAAGAGGTAAGATGGGGGGATGGAGAGGGGGACGAGGGGGACGGGGGGGGGACGAGAGGGGGGAATTACAGGGAATGCCTCCTATCCCGCGACGTCCTCTCCCCGCGCCGCCGCCTCTTCCAGAGCCAGCTGTAGGGCTGAAACCGCTCTCATCCCCTTCCCGCTTTTAACGATCGATTTCTTGCTTCCCACACCCATCTGCCTGAACTGTTCCCTCATATCCCCTATCTCACTCTCAACCCCACTCTGTTTAGCCTGACCTCCTCTTTCCCGCTCGGCGTTGGGCGTTTCAGTCTGGGTGTAAGGTCAGAGATCAGGGTAGAGGCGGTGGTAACTCGGGGCCCGTGGGAGGGGTGTCTCTGCCTCGGCCTGACCAGTCTCCTCGGGTTGTCGGCTGTTCTCCCCTTCTTGCCCCGCTTCCTCCTTGTCAGTCTGGCAGGTCGCGTCAAACTTACGAGCGAGTCTCTCTGGCCCTTGAAAGGCTGCATGGAGGATACCGTGTATAAGGAAGTCCACGTCCTTTAGCTCCTCCGGGTGGGAGTCTTCATAGGCCGTCATCTGTTTCCCAATAACGTCCCACCGCTCCTCCGTGATCACGGAATCAAATATCCACGGGGAGGTCATAGTTATCTTCCCTATAAATTCCCTTATTTTTTTCAGCTCAATCTTTACCCCCTTACTTCTCAATATCTTGTAACAGTGCCGGGTGTACAATTCCTTATCTTCTGGCTTATATATGGGCAACGATCGTGCCGTTCCCATCTTCCCGCCTGACCTTTAGCTACCTGGCCTACGGGGCACTCTCCCTGGTCTTTCCCAATGGGGGTACCCGAGTCCCTGTTCGGGCGCCACTCGTTGTTCCCCGCGGTTTCGGGGGCAACACTCGGGTTCTTACCCTCTCCGGGTCTTCGGACGTCTCTGGACGCGGCCCGCGCGTTCACACTAGGAAGAGTCAGCCAGAGGTTCAAAGCATGGTTGCCGTTTATTTGCTATCAGCGGTTACGTGTTGAAAGAGAGAGAGAGAGAGCCCCCCCCTTCTCTTGTTCATCTCTTATACCTTCCGTTGCCCGGGGGCGGGGTTTTCTCGGGGAATGGCGTATCGAGGCTTTGCCACGTAGCACATTCACTCGCCGCCCTCCAGCCACTAGCCTAGCAACAGCTCTGTCCAATCACGAAGCGTTTGGTCTGGCTCGCCCCCAGCCACCCGTTGCCAACCATTGCTGGCTGCGGATATGGCCTTGCGGTTGCCTCCGAGCCTTGCAGGTGCAAGCTTGTTTTTCTTGCCCTGGTCTCTTTGTCTCCTGTTGTTGAGTCTGTTTGGCCTTGAGCCGTTGGGTGAGGTTTGTGTGCATATACTGCCTGTTCCCTGTTTGTTCCTTGCTCAGCACCTTCCCCCGCTCCCTACGTGTACAAATATACACAAGTGCTGTAGCAGGATGGAGGGGGGTAGAGCAAGGCGAGCGAGTCGAGGCGATGGGCAGGGGAGGGACAGTGGAGGAAAAGGGGGGCTTGTCTAGGATTAGTTTGTATCCACCTCAGTTTACAACTCAGAGGCTGGCACACAGTAAGCACATAAGCAACACCTTAAAAAAAGTCCTCACTGGCCTCTGGAAGGATTCAACATCCTCTTAGCTGGGTCTACAAAAACATGCATAACCGCAGAGGTGGTGCAAAAGTGCTGAAGAGGAAAATTAATCAATCATTCAATTTGTAGTATTCATTGAGCTCCTAAGGTGTGCAAAGTCCTAAACTGAGATCTTTAAGAGAGTACGACAGAGGATCGAGACATAAACCCTCTCCTCAGTCTAGAGGGGGGAAAAAGACACTAAAGCTATAGACAGAAGGAAGATGGAAACGTAAGTGATTATGTAATAGAGCATGTAAAAACTTCAATTAACAGTGCTTACTATAGGCACAGCAGTGTACTTTGGGCTTGGTTAGGGAGTACAATACTACATAATTATCCGGACGCATTCCCTGATAATAACGAGCATGGGAAATCTGTAGAAAAACGAAATGAGTTAGTGGGTGTGATCTGGAGAGAATATAAATCAATCAATTAATCGTATTTATTGAGCGCTTGCTGTGTGCAGAGCACTGTACTAAGCGCTTGGGAAGTACAAACTGGCAACACATAGAGACAGTCCCTACCCAACAGTGTGCTCACAGTCTAGAAGGGGGAGACAGAGAAC
Source organism: Tachyglossus aculeatus (assembly GCF_015852505.1). Classification (NCBI taxonomy): domain Eukaryota; kingdom Metazoa; phylum Chordata; class Mammalia; order Monotremata; family Tachyglossidae; genus Tachyglossus; species Tachyglossus aculeatus. Next base: position 2,721,024 of record NW_024044829.1, read on the forward strand.
AAAACCAAACATACTAACAAAATAAAATAAATAGAATAGATAGATACAAGTAAAATAAATACATAGAGTAATAAATATGTACAAACATATATACATATATGCAGGTGCTGTGGGGAAGGGAAGGTGGTAAGATGGTGGGGATGGAGGGGGGACGAGGGGGAGAGGAAGGAAGGGGCTCAGTTTGGGAAGGCCTCCTGGAGGAGATGAGCTCTCAGTAGGGCCTTGAAGGGAGGAAGAGAACTAGCTTGGCGGATGGGCAGAGGGAGGGCATTCCAGGCCCAGGGGAGGACGTCGGTCGGGGGTCGATGGTGGAACAGGAGGGCTGAGTAGGTGCAAATGAGGTTGTCGTTAATGTAACTTGGTGATAACAAGGGCCTTTTTCCCGGGGTGGCGGGGAGAGTCAGTCAGGACCGCACCGGGAAGGGGGGTTGGGGGGCACTGTAAGGAAGGTCGCCTAAGTTGGGGGGGGGGGTTGGAAGCAGGGGGCGTCTATGGCGGCGCTCAGAGGAGAGGCTCATTCCTGGAGCAACGGGGGCCACGCGGTGTGATGGCGGGCGGGCGGGCCTCTCGGGAACGGAGTCCCGGGCGTCTATGGCGGGCCTCTCTGGCGCTCTGAGGAGAGAAGCCTTCCGGGAGCAGCGAGGTCCATGCAGTGTGATGGCGGGAGGGCGGGCGGGCCTCTTGGGAACGGAGTCCCGGGCGTCTGTGGCGGCGCTCTGAGGAGAGGATCCTTCCGGGAGCAGCGGGGGCCACGCGGTGTGATGGCGGGCGGGCGGGCCTCTCGGGAACGGAGTCCCTGACGTCTATGGCGGCGCGCTCTGAAAAGAGGATCCTTCTGGGAGCAACGGGGGACACGCGGTGTGATGGCGGGCGGGCGGGCCTCTCGGGAACGGAGTCCCGGGCGTCTATGGCGGCGCTCTGAGGAGAGGATCCTTCCGGGAGCAGCGGGGGCCACGCGGTGTGATGGCGGGTGGGCGGAACTCTCGGAAACGAAGTCCCGGTCGTCTATGGCCGCGCTCTGGATGATGATGATGACAATGATAATGGTACTTGTTAAGCGCTTTCTATGTTCCAAGCACTGTTCTAAGCTCTGGGGTAGATACAAGGTCATCAGGGTGTCCTACGTGGGACTCACAGTCTTAATCCCCCTTTTACAGATGAAGTGACTGATGCACAGAGAAGTGAAGTAGCTTGCCCAAGATCACACAGCAGACAAGTGGCAAAGCCGGGATTAGAACCCATGTCCTTTGACTCCCAGGCCCATGCTCTTTCCCCTAAGCCAATCATTCATTCATTCATTCATTCATTCAATCGTATTTATTTAGCACTTACTGAGTGCAGAGCACTGTACTAAGCGCTTGGGAAGTACAAGTTGGCAACATATAGAGACGGTCCCTACCCAACAGTGGGCTCACAATCTAGAAGGGGGAGACAGACAACAAAACAAAACATATTAACAAAATAAAATAAATAGAATAAATATGCACAAATAAAATAGAGTAATAAATGCATACAAACATATGCATATATACAGGTGCTGTGGGGAGGGGAAGGAGGTAAGGCGGGGAGGATGGAGAGGGGGAGGAGGGGGAGAGGAAGGAGGGGGCTCAGTCTGGGAAGGCCTCCTGGAGGAGGACAGCTCTCAGTAGGACCTTGAAGGGAGGAAGAGAGCTAGCTTGGCGGATGTGCGGAGGGAGGGCATTCCAGGCCAGGGGAATGATGTGGGCCGGGGGCCGACGGCGGGACATGCGAGAACGAGCCACGGTGAGGAGATTAGCGGCAGAGGAGTGGAGGGTGCGGACTGGGCTGTAGAAGGAATGAAGGGAGGTGAGGTAGGAGGGGGCAAGGTGATGGAGAGCCTTGAAGCCGAGGGTGAGTAGTTTTTGCCTGAAGCGTAGGTTGATTGGGAGACACTGGAGATCCCAGCGTTGGATGGGATGAGATTTCATAAGGATTTTGAAGATGGGGAGGGCAGAGGCCTGGTCGGGTTATCGATCAATAAATCAATAAATCGTATTTATTGAGTGTTTACTGAGTTCAGAGCACTGAACTACACACTTGGGACAGTAAACATAACAGAGTTGGTAGGCCCGATCCCTGCCCACAATAAGCTTGCAGTCTATGGGGGAGACAGATGTAAATATAAATAGATATATGATGGAAATGGACGTACGTGTTGTGGGACTGATAGAGGGCTGAATAAAAGGAGCAATTCCAAGCACAAGGGTAACACAGAAGCGAGTGGATTAAACGGGGAGGAAGTTCCTGACAGGAGCAATGGCAAGATCTAGGGTCTGGATGGCTTTTACAATCTCTGTGATCCGGGGCTCCCCTCCCTGCTCAGAGATCAGAAATGGTATTTGTTTAGTGCTTATGGTGTGTCGAACTCTCTTCTAAGTGCTGGAGTAGACACAAGTGAATTTGGTTGGATACAGTCCTTGTCCCACATGGGGCTCACCGTCTAAGTAGGAGGGAGAACAGAAGAACAGAGGCACAGAAAAGCGAAGTGAATTGCCCAAGGTCACACAGCAGACAAGTGGAGGAGCTGAAATTAAAACCCAGGTCCTCTGACACCCGGGCCCGTGATCTATACATGAGGCCATACTGCTTCTCACTCTCCAACTTTACTGACTTCATCCTTCACCCCACCTTCTCACCCAATTTATATGCTAGCTTGATCTTGCCATCTCTAATCAATGTACATGTTTCCTATTACTGTCTTCCATCCACGAAGAATCGGGGTTGCTATATTCCGGGTAGCAGTAACAAATTATAGGTGTAATCAATCAATTGGTCAGTCAATCAAAGGTGTTTATTGAGTGCCTTCTATGTGCAGAGCTCTGTACTAAATGTTCGGGAGAGTCCAGTACAACAGTTCAGTGAGGTGGGAGTGAGCTCTCAAAGTCATACAAGGTCTTGACCTTCATAGAGGGCCCTGGCCTTGCAGGTAGAGCCTGGGCCTGGGAGTCAGAGGACTTGGGTTCTAATCCCGGCTCTGCCACTCATCAGCTGTGTGACTTTGGGCAAGTCATTTAACTTCTCTGAGCCTCAGTGACCTTATCTGTAAAATGGGCATTAAGACTGTAAGCACCACGTGGGACAACCTGATTACCTTGTATGTACCCCAGTGCTCAGAACAGTGTTTGGCACATAGTAAGCACTTAAAAATATTATTATTATTGTTATTGTTATTATTTTCATCTCCTCCACTTGTCTGCTATGTGACCTTGGCCAATTCACTTCACTTTTCTGTGCCTCCGTAATACAACTACATCCCAGCTCCCACTCTTTAGTCCCTTGTGATAATAATGATTGCAGCATTTCCTAAGCACTTATTATGTACCAGGTACTTTATTAAGTGCTGGGGTGGATAGAAGCAACTGGGTTATACACAGTCCCTGTCTCACATAGGGCTCACAGTCTTAACCCCCATTTTACAGATAAGGTAACTGAGGCACTGAGAAGTGAAGTGACTTGCCCAAGATCTCACAGATGACACGTGGCAGAGTCAGGATTAGAATCCAGGTCCTTGTGACTCCCATGCTCGTGCTCTATCCTTTAGGTAGTGCTGTCCTTCAAGCCAACCTACTGACTATCCTTTGCCTTCTTATTTTCCACTACTGGTATCTTGCTCACAGTTTCTAATCCCGTCACTACCACGTACCTGCTGTGTGACCTTGGACAAGTCACTTAACGTCTTTGTGAACCAGTTCTCTCATCTGCAAAAATGGGGATTCGATTGCTCTTCTTGCTCCTACTCTGAGCCCTATTTGGGATCTGATTATCTTGTTATCTGAATATCTGATTATTCCAGTGCTTATTTCAGTGCTTAGCACATAGTAAACGCTTAACGAATACCACAGGTATTATTACAAGCCCTCCTTTTCCTCCCAGACTAAGCCCCCCTTTTCCTCAACTCCTCCTTCCCTTCACATCGCCCCATCTCTCTCACTTTGCTCTTCCCCCCCGCCCCACAGCACCTATGTATATATATATATATATATATATATATATATATATGTATACATATACATGCCAATTCTATTTATTTACATTAATGTCTGTTTACTTGTTTTGTTATGTATATATCAAAAATTACATTAATTTCTATTGGTGACTGTTTACTTGTTTTTTTGTCTGTTTCCCCCCTTCTAGACTGTGAGCCCACTGTGGGCAGGGATTGTCTCTGTTGCTCAATTATACTTTCCAAGAGCTCAGTACAGTGCTCTGCACAGAGTAAAAGCTCAATAAATACAATTGAATGAATGAATGAATTTCCTGTTCAGAGTCTTGTACCACCTATGAACGTGAGTACTCACAAACCCCCTTCGCATTTATGTAAATACTGCATATACCTTATTATTTCTACCGTAAAATATCCCCCTTTCCTTCTTCCTTTTGTCTGTAGTTTATTCTGGTGTCGTTGTCCCCTGTTAGATTGTAAGTTTCTTAAAGGCAGGAATTGTTCGCTAACTCTTTATATTCATTCATTCATTCATTATTCAATCGTATTTATTGAGCGCTTACTGTGTGCAGAGCACTGTATTATGCGCTTCGGAAGTACAAGTTGGCAACATATAGAGACGGTCCCTACCCAACAGTGGGCTAACAGTCTAGAAGGTGGAGACAGAGAACAAAACATATTAACAAAATAAAATAAGTAGAATAAATATATACAAGCAAAATAAATAAATAGAGTAATAAATACGTACAAACATATATACATACGCCCTCTCCTCTCTACCCAGTCTTGATGATCAGATTACTGCTCTCAACTCTACCCTTTCTACTCAGCTAGACTCAGTCGCTCCCCTTTCCCTTCGCCGCTCTCGCACCACTAACCCACAGCCCTGGATCACTGCCACTGTCCGCCTCCTTCGCTCTTATGCTCGACCTGCCGAACGCTGCTGGCGAAAGTCTAAACACCATGCCAACCTCGTTCACTTCCAGTTTATCCTTTGCTGCCTTAACTCAGCCCTCTCCTCTGCCAGACAAAACTATTTCTCCTCCCTTATTGACACCCATGCCCATCACCCCGGCCAGCTCTTCCGTACACTCAACTCCCTTCTCAGGCCCCCGGTTCCTCCCCCTCCTCCTTCCCTCACCCCCAACGATCTGGCCTCCTACTTCATTAACAAAATTAAATCCATCAGGTCCGACCTCCCCAAAGTCTCTTCCCCCCTTTCTCCATCCCCCCGGCTCTCAACACTCTCTGCTACTCTCCCATCCTTCCCAGCAGTATCCTCAGAGGAGCTCTTCTCCCTCCTCTCAAGTGCTACTCCGGCCACCTGTGCTACTGACCCCATTCCCCCTCATCTCATGAAATCTCTCGCTCCATCCCTTCTCCCCTCCTTAACTTCTATCTTCAACCGCTCACTCTCCACTGGTTCCTTCCCCTCTGCCTTCAAACATGCCCATGTCTCTCCCATCCTAAAAAAACCCTCTCTTGACCCCATCTCACCTTCTAGTTATCGCCCCATATCCCTCCTACCATTCCTTTTCAAACTCCTTGAACGAGTTGTCTACACTCGCTGCCTAGAATTCCTCAATAACAACTCTCTCCTCGACACCCTCCAGTCTGGCTTCCGTCCCCTACATTCCACGGAAACTGCCCTCTCAAAGGTCACCAATGACCTCCTGCTTGCCAAATCCAACGGCTCCTACTCTGTCCTACTCCTCCTCGACCTCTCAGCTGCCTTTGACACTGTGGACCACCCCCTTCTTCTCAACACGCTATCTGACCTTGGCTTCACAGACTCCGTCCTCTCCTGGTTCTCCTCTTACCTCTCTGGTCGTTCTTTCTCAGTCTCTTTTGCAGGCTCCTCCTCCCCCTCCCATTCTCTCACTGTGGGGGTTCCCCAAGGTTCAGTGCTTGTTCCCCTTCTGTTCTCGATCTACACGCACTCCCTTGGTGACCTCATTCGCTCCCACGGCTTCAACTGTCACCTCTACGCTGATGACACCCAGATCTACATCTCTGCCCCTGCTCTCTCCCCCTCTCTCCAGGCTCGCATCTCCTCCTGCCTTCAGGACATCTCCATCTGGATGTCTGCCCGCCAACTAAAGCTCAACATGTCGAAGACTGAACTCCTTGTCTTCCCTCCCAAACCTTGCCCTCTCCCTGACTTTCCCATCTCTGTTGACGGCACTACCATCCTTCCCGTCTCACAAGCCCGCAACCTTGGTGTCATCCTCGACTCCGCTCTCTCATTCACCCCTCACATCCAAGCCGTCACCAAAACCTGCCGGTCTCAGCTCCGCAACATTTCCAAGATCCGCCCTTTCCTCTCCATCCAAACTGCTACCCTGCTCATTCAAGCTCTCATCCTATCCCGTCTGGACTACCGCACCAGCCTTCTCTCTGATCTCCCATCCTCGTGTCTCTCTCCACTTCAATCCATACTTCATGCTGCTGCCCGGATTATCTTTGTCCAGAAACGCTCTGGGCATATCACTCCCCTCCTCAAAAATCTCCGGTGGCTACCAATCAATCTGCGCATCAGGCAGAAACTCCTCACCCTGGACTTCAAGGCTGTCCATCACCTCGCCCCCTCCTACCTCACCTCCCTTCTCTCCTTCTACAGCCCAGTCCGCACCCTCCGCTCCTCCACCGCTGATCTCCTCACCGTACCTCGCTCTCGCCTGTCCCGCCATCGACCCCCGGCCCACGTCATCCCCCGGGCCTGGAATGCCCTCCCTCTGCCCATCCGCCAAGCTAGCTCTCTTCCTCCCTTCAAGGCCCTGCTGAGAGCTCACCTCCTCCAGGAGGCCTTCCCAGACTGAGCCCCTTCCTTCCTCTCCCCCTCGTCCCCCTCTCCATCCCCGCCATCTTACCTCCTTCCCTTCCCCACAGCACCTGTATATATGTATATATGTTTGTACATATTTTTTTACTCTATTGATTTATTTATTTATTTTGTTTGTACATATCTATTCTATTTATTTTATTTTGTTAGTATGTTTGGTTTTGTTCTCTGTCTCCCCCTTTTAGACTGTGAGCCCGCTGTTGGGTAGGGACTGTCTCTATATGTTGCCAATTTGTACTTCCCAAGCGCTTAGTACAGTGCTCTGCACATAGTAAGCGTTCAATAAATACGATTGATGATGATGATGATGATGATACATATATACAGGTGCTGTGGGGAAGGGAATCAATCAATCGTATTTATTGAGCGCTTACTGTGTGCAGAGAACTGTATTGGGAAATACAAGCTGGCAACATATAGAGACAGTCCCTACCCAACCGTGGGTTCACAGTCTAAAAGGAGGTAAGGCCGGGGGTATGGAGAAGGGGAGGAGGGGGAGAGGAAGGAGGGAGATCAGTCTGGGAAGGCCTCCTGGAGGAGGACAGCTCTCAGTAGGGCCTTGAAAGGAGGAAGAGAGCTAGCTTGGCGGATGTGGGGAGAGAGGGCATTCCAGGCCAGGGGGATGACGTGGGCCGCGGGTCGACGGTGGGACAGGCGAGTACGAGGCACGGTGAGGAAACTAGCGGCAGAGGAGCGGGGGGTGCGGGATGGGCTGTAGACGGAGAGAAGGGAGGTGAGGTAGGAGGGGGCGAGGTGATGGAGAGCCTTGAAGCCGAGTGTGAGGAGTTTCTGTGTGATGCGTAGGTTGATTGGTAGCCACTTGAGATTTTTGAGGAGATATTTTGAGGAGATTTTTTATATTCTCCCAAGTGCTTAGAATAGTGCTGCATATAGTCCGATAGTCTGAGTCTCATAAATACCATTGATTGGTTGTTCATGCCTGCAAATTCCATTGTTCTATTCAAATCACATACTACAGTGCTCAGGCTCAGATGGTTCACAATACGTGCTCATGAGTGGTAGACATGGAAAGTGTCTATCTGCTCTGTTACACTGTCCTCTCCAAAGCGCTTAGTACAGTGCTCTGCACATGGTAATCACTCAGCGAATATGATTATTTGAGGGATTAATTGATTCCCTTGGAAAAATTTGGGTAACATCTTAGGTACAAGGATCAGGTCTCTAACCGATACTGGGATCATTCAAGTAAGGTTATGACTGTTTTCACCCCAAAATGGAAGCCATTCCCTCCAAGGACCGCCCCCCCAAGGCGGCCTTCACATCCTGATTCCTCAGGCTGTAGATGAGGGGGTTCAAGGAGGGGGGCACCGTGGTGCAGAACACGGACACCAGCAAGTCCAGCGTCGAGGGGCAGCCTGACAGAGGCTTCAAGTAAGCACAGAAACAAGTCATGACAGAGTGACGACGCCGAGGTGAGGCAGGGAGATTTAGAAGGTTTTGGCCCGACCCTCAGCGGCCGGCGTCCTCAGCACGGCCCGGAAGCTGCACATGTACGAGATGACGATAGAGACGAAGCAGAGGAAAGCGACCGCCACCCCGGTAGTCACCCACACATTGATGGCGAGGTAGTACTCGGAGCAGGTGATATTCAAATGGGAGGGGGCATCACAGAGGACCTGGCGGACGACGTTGAGCCCACAGAAGAACAGAGAGAAGGTTGGAGCTGAAACCAAGATTCCACACATCCCCCTGCTAGGCCAGGAGGCGGCAGTCATCTTTACAGAGGCCCCTGGGTCCATGATGACACCATTGCCCAGGAGGCAGCAGATGGCCACGTAGCAGTCGTTGAAAAATTCCGAACCGCCAAGGTAGACCACCAGGAAGACCTGAGCGGCACCGCCCAAGACGGAGATGGAGTTGCGGTTGGTCAAGGAGTTGAGAACAGTTAGGGACGGTGACGGCGATGAGGCAGAGGTCGAGGATGTACAGATTCCTGAGGAAGAAGTGCATGGGGGTATTGGAGGTGCAGGTCGAGGGCGATGACGGAGACGATGAGGAGATTCCCCTCCAGGGCCTCCAGGTAAATCAGGAGAAACAACCTGGCTTGGACAAGCTGCAGCTCCCGGACCTTAGAGAAACCCAGCAGCAGGAATTCTGTCACCATGGAGATGTTGGCCACGTCCTATGATAGTCCTTTGGTCATCGCGTTTAAAGACGTGGGTTTTCATCCCTGGGTTCCAATCCCAGCTCCACCACTTGTCTGCTCGGTGACCTTGGACAGGTCACTTATCCTCTCGGTGTCTCAGTTCCCTCATCTGCAAAATAGGGATTAAGACTGTGAGCTCCACGTGATACGTAGACTGTGTCTAAACTGATTAGTTTGTATCGACCCCAGCGCTTAGTAAAGTTCCTGGTACATAGTAAGTGCTTAACCAAAACCATAAAAAACCTGATTCAGAGGAAGATGACAAAATTTAGAGAGAAATTTGTACAACAGGACAGTGACTCCGTCCCTGAATAAGCCTCCTCTGCTCACCTCGTCCAGCTTCCTTGTTTAGTTTAGAACAAAACGGAAACCCTTCCAGAGTTTATTGATGTTTAGTTCAGTCTACACATCAGCAGGGACTGTGGCTACACAGCCTCATGCCTTTCTCTTGTCATTTACACCCATTCCTCCTAGAATGTACTGGTTGTGTTCTCACAAAACTGTGTGTTAAGGAGAACCCTGCTGTAGCACTCGTCGCGTCCAACACCTCAGTTGTCACCATTAATGGTATTTATTGAACACTCCTTGTGCGCAGAGCATTATACTAAGCGCTTGAGAGAGTAGAGGCAGCATTTCTTTCTAAAACATATAAGGTATCCGGATAGGTTCACAGAGGTGGATAGTAATAGTAGTAATAATGATAATAAATTGTGGTGTTTGTTAAGCACTTACTATCTAGACTGTAAACTCATTATGGGAAGGGAACATGTCTGCTCCCAAGAGCTAAGAACTGTGCACTGAACATAGGAAGCACTTAATCTTGGAATGCCCTCCCTCCACACATTTGTCAAGCTAGTCTCTTCCTCCCTTCAAAGCCCTACTGAGAGCTCACCTCCTCCAGGAGGACTTCCCAGAATTAGCCCCATTTTTCCTCTCCTCCACCTCCTCCCCCACGCCCTACCTCCTTTCCCTCCCCACAGCACTTGTATAAATTTGTACAGGTTTATTACTCTATTGATTTTACTTTTATATACTTACTATTCTCCTTATTTTGTTAATGATGTGCATATTGCTTTAATTCTATTTGTTCTGATGATTTTGACTCCTGAAAACATGTTTTGTTTTCTTGTCTGTCTCCCCCTTCCAGACTGTGAGCCCGTTTTTGTGTAGGGACCGTCTCTATATGTTGCCGACTTGTACTTCCCAAGCGCTTAGTACAGTGCTCTGCACACAGTAAGCGCTCAATAAATACGATTGATTGAATGAATGAATGAATAAATACCACTAATTGATAGGCTGATATGTGCCGAGCACTGAAGTAAGTGCTTTTGTATATATACTATAGGCTAATAGGACCCTTCCCCTGTTCCACATGGGGAGGGAATTCTAAAGTTCCCAATTTCTCTGAAAGTGTTCTATCAATCAATCAAACAATCAATGGTATTTACTGAGCATTTACTGTGTGCAGAGCACTGTACTACATGTTTGGAATCAATTAATTAATGGTATTTACTGAGTGCTTGTTACATGCAGAACACTGTACTAGATTCTTGGGAGAGTACAACATAACCGAGTTGATAAACACGTCCCCTGCCCACAAAGATATTATAGCTTAGAGGGGGAGGCAGACATTAATATAAATAAATAAATTACATTTATAGACGTAAGTGCTGTGGGGCTGAAGGGGAGTGGGGGGTGGGGTGAATACCAACTGTTCAAAGGGTACAGATCCAATTGCAAGCTCTAGCCAAAACCCATCAGAGCGAGGCAGAACGGATTATAGCTACAATATGTTATCCTCAAATTCTGTCTCTACCTGCCAGCTTCAATGTGGCTGAACTTTGCTCTTTCCACTGTGGAGAATTAGATAAGGTTAAATGCTATGTATCAACCACGGCTCTGCCACTTGTCTGCTGGGTGACCTTCACTTTTCTGTGCCCCAATTACCTCATCTGTAAAATGGGGATTAAAACTGTGAGTTCCTTGTGGAATATGTTCTCTATTCAACCTGACTAAGCTTGTGTATATAATACCTGGCACATGGTAAGTGCTTAGCAAATACCACAAAAAAGCACTGTACTAGGCGCTTTTGTTTTGTACTTTCTCAGATGATAATAATTGTATTTGTTAAGCGCTTAATATGTGCCTGGCACTGTAATGTAATTAATGTAATGTAATGTAAGGTACTCTGCACTCAATAAATGTTCAATAAATGCTACTGACTGATAGATCGATCAATTGGGTGAACTCACACGAAGGAACCTGATAAAGTTCAGCTCAGATCTCCTCTTATCTCAGACTCCTAATTCAATTCCCTCTTCCCTGCCCCTCACCTTGCCCCTGTTCCTCTCCACGGTCACCGGGCCTGTCCTGGGCAGGAGAGCATCGACCTCTGCTGAGAGAGAGGCTCACCCTATCTCGTCGATTCTGGACGCGGGTGGCTGTGACAGAGAGGTCTGGGTGAGGGGTCGGAGCTGTCAGTATCCTCTCTACCCCTCTAGGCTCTCCGGAAGGTGGCGCCGTCCCCTCAGACGACGGCCGGGTTATTTCCTGGGGTATTCCCCGAGAGAGGACGGTTCCAGGGCTCCGCTGAGACAGCTGACTGTCCAGAAATCTCGGAAGGCTGGGATCCTGGGCCCTCTGTGGTCCCGACCCCTACAACCTAAATAACTGCCCAGTATCATGTGGTTTCCACCCTGGAACTCCTTCCTAGAACAACCTCAACAGACTCATCATTCTCTTTCCATGAGTAATAATAGCTTTCTGTTTCAACTCTAGGGATTGGAGATATATCGTGGTAGGGAGAATAAGCACCCTAGCCCATTTGGTGAGTCATGTTTGAATCCAATATTCAGAATGATTGGGCAAAAAAAAAACCAGAAAATGACCCCAAGAACTCATCCCAGTTTTTACACTGAATGGCTGTGTGTCATAGGCACCTGTAACATTTTTGAAAGATTTAAGCTCCTTTTGTGCAAAGAATGTATCTTGGCCTTCTGTTGTACTTCAATTTGAAAGATTTGTGATTCATTGTATGTTCGATTGAATTAATACTTAAATATTGAAGTAAATTCTACAATAATATTAGCAACAGTAAGAGTAGGAGGAGAAATCATAATGGTATTTGTTGAATGACAACTGAGAGCATTAAGTGGTTGGAAAAATTCAACCCGTACCCCTGATCCTGGATTCTGGGGAAGACTTGAGGATAAACATTAAGTTTAAAACACCCTTCTGCAATTTTCTTAAATGGTATTTGTTACTAAATACCAGGCACTATATTACCCACTGGGATAGATACAAGCTAATCAGGTTGGAAACATGGGGCCCACAGTATTAATCCCCATTTACAGATGAGGGAACTGAGGCCCATAGAAATGAAGTGACTTCCCCAAGGTCACACAGAAGACAAGTGGCAGAGCCAGGATTAGAACCCAGGTCTTTCTGACTCCAAGGACCGTGATCTACCCTCTGCTGATGGTGAATAAAGGGGGTGAATCCAAGAGCTGGGATCCAACCCCAGGCATGGGAACTAGATTTAAGTGCCAATCAAGAACGACTGGATTAAAAACTCTTCTACCAAACTAGTCAAAACCACTGATAATAGGCAACGTGCAGCCAGGTTTCTAACGACATATTTCTCAGATCTCTGCAGGATGATCAAGTACATATAGAGTCAATCAAGTCAGTCAATAGAGTCTAGGGTCAGAGCGTGAAATTTTCTATCTTTGGAGAAAAGACTCCCTACCAGAACCCACCCCATGGCCATCTTCACCTCTCTGTTCCTCAAGCTCTAAATGAGGGGGTTTACGGCGGGGGGCACCACGGTGTAGAACACGGACGCGAGCAGCTCCAGCTGGAAGGAGGAGTTGGAAGTTGGTTTTAAGTGGGAGAAGGCGGCCGTGGTGAAAAAAAAAATGGTAACGACGATGAAATGGGACAGACAGGTGGAGAAGGCTTTGGCCCGGCTCTCAGCGCCCGGCATCCTCAGCACGGCCCGGAAGATGCTCACGTACGAGAAAATGATGAGAATGAAGCAGACTACGCCGAATGCTACCCCGGCGGTGACGCTCACGTTGACGGCAACGTGGTCCTCGGAGCAGGTTATCTTCAGCAGGGAGGGGACATCACAGAAAAACTGCTGGACGATGTTAGACCCACAGAAGCACAGGGATAAGGTCGAAGCTGAAAAAAAGACTCCAACCCGGCCCCACTGAGCCATGAGGCGGCGGCCACCTTCCCACAGGCCCCTACAGCCATGACGACCTCGTAGCTCAGGGAAAAAAACAGATGGTGGAGTATCGGTCGTAGGACGTGGCCGTGAGGACGGACAATTCCGAGACAGCAACCTAGACCACAGAAGAGATTTGGATGGCACAGTTCAATAGGGAGACGGATCTCTTGTTGGTCAGGGAGTTGTGGTTGGAGTTGGGGACAGTGACAGAGATGAGACAGAGGTCGAGGACGGACAGGTTCCTGACGTAGAAGTACATGGGGGTTTGGAGGTGCCGGTGGAGGGCAGTGATGGCGATGATGAGGAGATTCCCCGTCAGAGCTGCCAGGTAAACCAGGAAGAACAGCGCAGCGTGAACCAGCTGCAGCTCCCGGACCTCCGAGAATCCCAGCAGGAGGAATGCCTTCACCATGGAGACGTTGCTCATTGGAAGTTGACGATGACTCCCTGCACAGGACTAAGATCTCGATGAGATGAATAAATCAACAGGAGTTATTCCTGTGAGTCTAAGGAAGGAGAAACCTATGGTATATTGGAAGAGAGTTATCAATTAGAAAATGACCTAGAAACTTGGTAAAAGACTTCCACTTACTAGGGGGGAATTCAAGGGGTATTGACCATCCTCAGGAGGATTGAGGGGGGTCATCTACCTTCCTACTGGTCCCACCTCCAACTTCATTAACCATCTTGACCGTTTTCTCTCCTTCCTTCTCTCCCTTTCCATGCCCACTCTGATCCTCGGAGACTTCAACATCCACATGCATGTACCCGGTGACTCCTCTGCCGTCCGCCTTCTATCTCTCCTTGACTCCGCCAACCTCCTGATTCACCCCACCTCGCCCACTCACCAACCTGGTCACACACTCTACCTCATCGTCTCCTACCATTGCACTATTTCCACCCTTACCAGCTCTGAGATCCCTCTCTCTGATCACAACCTTCTAACCTGCCTCCTCTCTCACACTCCTCAACCCTGTTAATCTATAAAACTCCCCGACAGAGACCTCCACTCTCTCGACCCCATCCTTCTCTCTCAGGGCATCACAACCCATCTAGCCTCTCTATCCTCTCTACCCATTCTTGTTGACCAGATTACTGCTCTCAACCCCACCCTTTTCTACTCAACTCAACTCGTTCGCTCCCCTTTCCCTTCCTTGCTCTAGCACCACTCACACACAACTTTAGATCACTGCCACTGTCTGCCTTCTTCGCAATTATGCCCTAGATGCTGAACGCTACTTTCGAAACTATAAACATCAGGCCAATCTTGTTCACTTTAAATTTACCCATTCCTGCTTTAACTCTGCCCTCTCCTCTGACAAAGAAAACTATATTTCTTCCCTTATTGACACACATGCCCTTCACCCCCGTCAGTTGTTCCGGACATTTAACACCCTCCTCAGGACCCCTGTTCCTCCTCCTTCTCCAACGCTTACCCCACAACAATCTGGCCACCTACCTCACTAGGGAAATTAACACTATCAGGTCTGAGATCCCCAAAGTCACCCCTCCCCTTCTCCGCTCTCCCCAGCCGGCTCCAACCCCCCTCCTCAACTTTCCCATCCTTCCCAGCAGTATCTCCTGATGAGATCTCCTACCTCCTCACGAAAGCCACCCCATTCACCTGTGCTTTGGACCCCATTCCCTCTCATTTTATAAAACCTCTCATCCTTTCCCTCCTCCTCTCCTTAACTTCCATCTCAGTGGCTCACTCTTCAATGGTTTCTTCCCCTCTGACTTCACATATGCTCACGTCACCCCATCCTAAAAAAACCCTCCTTTGTCCCCACTGCCCCTCCTATCTCCCTCCTACCCTTCCTTTCCAAATTCCTAGAACGAGTAGTCTACACGTGGTGCTTCGAATTCCTCAACTCCTACTCTCTCCTAGACCTCCTCCCAACTGACCTCTGTCCCCCTCCACTCCACCCAAACCGCCCTCTCAAAGGTTAGGAATGGCCTTCTTGCCAGATCCAATGTCTCCTACTCTATCCTAATCCTCCTCAACCTCTCAGCTGCCTTTAACAGTGTCGACCATCCCTTTCTCCTCATGACGTTATCCAAT